>NW_026780150.1:0-52016 GCF_030144855.1 Hypanus sabinus
GACCCCGGGAGTGTGTGATGGTACGGCGTGGAGGGAGATTCACTCTGTGTCTGAACCCGGGAGTGTTTGATGGGACCGTGGAGAGGAATAATCATACTGTGTCTGACCACGGGAGAGTGTGATGGGACTGTGTGTAGGGAGATTCACTCTTTGTCTGACCCCGGGATTGTTTGATGGGACCGTGTAGAGCAATAATCAGTCTGTGTCTGACCACGGGATTGTGTGATGGGACGGGGTGGATATAAATTCACTTTGTGTCTGACCCCGGAAGAGTTTGATGTGACCGTGTAGAGGAATAGTGACTCTGTGTCTGACCCCGGGAATGTGTGATGGGACCGTGTAGAGGAATAATCTCTCTGTGTCTGACCCCGGAAGAGTTTGATGTGACCGTGTAGAGGAATAATCTCTCTGTGTCTGACCCCGGGAGTGTTTGATGGGACCGTGTAGAGGAATAATCACTATGTGTCTGACCCCGGGAGTGTGTGATGGGACAGCGTGGAGGGAGATTTACTCTGTGTCTGACCCCGGGAGTGTTTATGGGACCGTGCAGAGGAATAATCATACTGTGTCTGACCACGGGAGTGTGTGATGGGACGGTGTGTAGGGAGATTCACTCTTTGTCTGACCCCGAGAGATTATGATGTGACGGTGTGGATATAAATTCACTCTGTGTCTGACCACGGGTGTGTTTGATGGGACCGTGTAGAGGAATAATCACTCTGAGTCTGATACCGGGAGTTTGTGATGGGACGGTGTGGATTGAGACTCACTCTGTGTCTGACCCCGGGAGTGTTTGATGGGACCGTGCAGAGGATTAATGACTCTGTGTCTGACCCCGGGAGCGTTAGTTCGGACCGTGTAGAGGAATAATCTCTCTGTGTCTGACTCCGGGAGTGTTTGATGAGACCGTGGAGAGGAATAATCATACTGTGTCTGACCACTGGAGTGTGTGATTGGACGGTGTGGAGGGAGATTCACTCTGTGTCTGACCCCGGGAGTGTTTGATTGGACCGCGTAGAGGAAAAATCACTCTGTGACTGACCCCGGGAGTGTTTGATGGGACCTTGTAGAGGAATAATCACTCTGTGTCTGACCCCGGGAGTGTGTGATGGGACGGCGTGGAGGGAGATTTACTCTGTGTCTGACCCCGGGAGTGTTTGATGCGACCGTGCAGAGGAATAAACACTCTGTCTCGGACCACGGGAGTGTGTGATGGGACGGTGTGGAGGGAGATTCAGTCTGTGCCTAACCGCGGGAGTGTTTGATGGGACCGTGGAGAGGAATAATCATACTGTGTCGGACCACGGGAGTGTGTGATGGGACGGTGTGTAGGGAGATTCACTCTTTGTCTGACCCCGGGAGTGTTTGATGGGCCCGTGTAGAGGAATAATCACTCTGTGTCTGACCACGGGAGTGTCTGATGGGACGGTGTGGATATAAATTCACTCTGTGTCTGACCCCGGGAGCGTTAGTTGGGACCGTGTAGAGGAATAATCTCTCTGTGTCTGACCCCGGGAGTGTTTGATGAGACCGTGGAGAGGAATAATCATACTGTGTCTGACCACTGGAGTGTGTGATGGGACCGTGTGGAGGGAGATTCACTCTGTGTCTGACCCCGAGAGATTATGATGTGACGGTGTGGATATAAATTCACTCTGTGTCTGACCCCGGGTGTGTTTGATGGGACCGTGTAGAGGAATAATCACTCTGAGTCTGATACCGGGAGTTTGTGATGGGACGGTGTGGATTGAGACTCACTCTGTGTCTGACCCCGGGAGTGTTTGATGGGACCGTGCAGAGGAAAAATCACTCTGTGTCTGACCCCGGGAGTGTTTGATGGGACCGTGTTGAGGAATAATCACTCTGTGTCTGACCCCGGGAGTGTTTGATGGGACCGTGTAGAGGAATAATCACTCTGTGTCTGACCCCGGGAGTGTGTAATGGGACGGCGTGGAGGGAGATTCACTCTGTGTCTGAACCCGGGAGTGTTTGATGGGACCGTGTAGAGGAAAAATCACTCTGTGCCTGACCCCGGGAGAGTTTGATGGGACCGTGTAGAGGAATAATCACTCTGTGTCTGACCCCGGGAGTGTGTGATGGGACGGCGTGGTGGGAGATTCACTCTGTGTCTGAACCCGGGAGTGTTTGATGGGACCGTGGAGAGGAATAATCATACTGTGTCGGACCACGGGAGTGTGTGATGGGACGGTGTGTAGGGAGATTCACTCTTTGTCTGACCCCGGGAGTGTTTGATGGGCCCGTGTAGAGGAATAATCACTCTGTGTCTGACCACGGGAGTGTCTGATGGGACGGTGTGGATATAAATTCACTCTGTGTCTGACCCCGGGAGCGTTAGTTGGGACCGTGTAGAGGAATAATCTCTCTGTGTCTGACCCCGGGAGTGTTTGATGAGACCGTGGAGAGGAATAATCATACTGTGTCTGACCACTGGAGTGTGTGATGGGACCGTGTGGAGGGAGATTCACTCTGTGTCTGACCCCGAGAGATTATGATGTGACGGTGTGGATATAAATTCACTCTGTGTCTGACCCCGGGTGTGTTTGATGGGACCGTGTAGAGGAATAATCACTCTGAGTCTGATACCGGGAGTTTGTGATGGGACGGTGTGGATTGAGACTCACTCTGTGTCTGACCCCGGGAGTGTTTGATGGGACCGTGCAGAGGAAAAATCACTCTGTGTCTGACCCCGGGAGTGTTTGATGGGACCGTGTTGAGGAATAATCACTCTGTGTCTGACCCCGGGAGTGTTTGATGGGACCGTGTAGAGGAATAATCACTCTGTGTCTGACCCCGGGAGTGTGTAATGGGACGGCGTGGAGGGAGATTCACTCTGTGTCTGAACCCGGGAGTGTTTGATGGGACCGTGTAGAGGAAAAATCACTCTGTGCCTGACCCCGGGAGAGTTTGATGGGACCGTGTAGAGGAATAATCACTCTGTGTCTGACCCCGGGAGTGTGTGATGGGACGGCGTGGTGGGAGATTCACTCTGTGTCTGAACCCGGGAGTGTTTGATGGGACCGTGGAGAGGAATAATCATACTGTGTCTGACCACGGGAGAGTGTGATGGGACTGTGTGTAGGGAGATTCACTCTATGTCTGACCCCGGGATTGTTTGATGGGACCGAGTAGAGCAATAATCACTCTGTGTCTGACCACGGGATTGTGTGATGGGACGGGGTGGATATAAATTCACTCTGTGTCTGACCCCGGAAGAGTTTGATGTGACCGTGTAGAGGAATAGTGACTCTGTGTCTGACCCCGGGAATGTGTGATGGGACCGTTGTAGAGGAATAATCTCTCTGTGTCTGACCCCGGAAGAGTTTGATGTGACCGTGTAGAGGAATAATCTCTCTGTGTCTGATCCCGGGAGTGTGTGATGGGACGGCGTGGAGGGAGATTTACTCTGTGTCTGACCCCGGGAGTGTTTATGGGACCGTGCAGAGGAATAATCATACTGTGTCTGACCACGGGAGTGTGTGATGGGACGGTGTGTAGGGAGATTCACTCTTTGTCTGACCCCGGGAGTGTTTGATGGGACCGTGTAGAGGAAAAATCACTCTGTGCCTGACCCCGGGAGAGTTTGATGGGACCGTGTAGAGGAATAATCACTCTGTGTCTGATACCGGGAGTTTGTGATGGGACGGTGTGGATTGAGACTCACTCTGTGTCTGACACCGGGAGTGTTTGATGGGACCGTGCAGAGGAAAAATCACTCTGTGTCTGACCCCGGGAGTGTTTGATGGGACCGTGTTGAGGAATAATCACTCTGTGTCTGACCCCGGGAGTGTTTGATGGGACCGTGTAGAGGAATAATCACTCTGTGTCTGACCCCGGGAGTGTGTAATGGGACGGCGTGGAGGGAGATTCACTCTGTGTCTGAACCCGGGAGTGTTTGATGGGACCGTGTAGAGGAAAGATCACTCTGTGCCTGACCCCGGGAGAGTTTGATGGGACCGTGTAGAGGAATAATCACTCTGTGTCTGACCCCGGGAGTGTGTGATGGGACGGCGTGGTGGGAGATTCACTCTGTGTCTGAACCCGGGAGTGTTTGATGGGACCGTGGAGAGGAATAATCATACTGTGTCTGACCACGGGAGAGTGTGATGGGACTGTGTGTAGGGAGATTCACTCTTTGTCTGAACCCGGGATTGTTTGATGGGACCGAGTAGAGCAATAATCACTCTGTGTCTGACCACGGGATTGTGTGATGGGACGGGGTGGATATAAATTCACTCTGTGTCTGACCCCGGAAGAGTTTGATGTGACCGTGTAGAGGAATAGTGACTCTGTGTCTGACCCCGGGAATGTGTGATGGGACCGTGTAGAGGAATAATCTCTCTGTGTCTGACCCCGGAAGAGTTTGATGTGACCGTGTAGAGGAATAATCTCTCTGTGTCTGAACCCGGGAGTGTGTGATGGGACGGCGTGGAGGGAGATTTACTCTGTGTCTGACCCCGGGAGTGTTTGATGGGACCGTGTAGAGGAAAAATCACTCTGTGCCTGACCCCGGGAGAGTTTGATGGGACCGTGTAGAGGAATAATCACTCTGTGTCTGACCCCGGGAGTGTGTGATGGGACGGCGTGGAGGGAGATTCACTCTGTGTCTGACCCCGGGAGTGATTGATGCGACCGTGCAGAGGAATAATCATACTGTGTCGGACCACGGGAGTGTGTGATGGGACGGTGTGTAGGGAGATTCACTCATTGTCTGACCCCGGGAGTGTTTGATGGGCCCGTGTAGAGGAATAATCACTCTGTGTCTGACCACGGGAGTGTCTGATGGGACGGTGTGGATATAAATTCACTCTGTGTCTGACACCGGGAGCGTTAGTTGGGACCGTTTAGAGGAATAATCTCTCTGTGTCTGACCCCGGGAGTGTTTGATGAGACCGTGGAGAGGAATAATCATACTGTGTCTGACCACTGGAGTGTGTGATGGGACCGTGTGGAGGGAGATTCACTCTGTGTCTGACCCCGAGAGATTATGATGTGACGGTGTGGATATAAATTCACTCTGTGTCTGACCCCGGGTGTGTTTGATGGGACCGTGTAGAGGAATAATCACTCTGAGTCTGATACCGGGAGTTTGTGATGGGACGGTGTGGATTGAGACTCACTCTGTGTCTGACCCCGGGAGTGTTTGATGGGACCGTGCAGAGGAAAAATCACTCTGTGTCTGACCCCGGGAGTTTTTGATGGGACCGTGTTGAGGAAAAATCACTCTGTGTCTGACCCCGGGAGTGTTTGATGGGACCGTGTAGAGGAATAATCCCTCTGTGTCTGACCCCGGGAGTGTGTGATGGGACGGTGTGTAGGGAGATTCACTCTTTGTCTGACCCCGGAAGTGTTTGATGGGACCGGGTAGAGGAAACATCACTCTGTGCCTGACCCCGGGAGAGTTTGATGGGACCGTGTAGAGGAATAATCACTCTGTGCCTGACCACGGGAGTGTGTGATGGGACGGTGTGTAGGGAGATTCACTCTTTGTCTGACCCCGGGAGTGTTTAATGTGACCGTGCAGAGGATTAATGACTCTGTGTCTGACCCCGGGAGCGTTAGTTGCGACCGTGTAGAGGAATAATCTCTCTGTGTCTGACCCCGGGAGTGTTTGATGAGACCGTGGAGAGGAATAATCATACTGTGTCTGACCACTGGAGTGTGTGATTGGACGGTGTGGAGGGAGATTCACTCTGTGTCTGACCCCGGGAGTGTTTGATTGGACCGCGTAGAGGAAAAATCACTCTGTGCCTGACCCCGGGAGTGTTTGATGGGACCTCGTAGAGGAATAATCACACTGTGTCTGACCCCGGGAGTGTGTGATGGGACGGCGTAGAGGGAGATTCACTCTGTGTCTGACCCCGGGAGTGTTTGATGCGACCGTGCAGAGGAATAAACACTCTGTCTCGGACCACGGGAGTGTGTGATGGGACGATGTGGAGGGAGATTCAGTCTGTGCCTAACCGCGGGAGTGTTTGATGGGACCGTGGAGAGGAATAATCATACTGTGTCGGACCACGGGAGTGTTTGATGGGCCCGTGTAGAGGAATAACCACTCTGTGTCTGACCACGGGAGTGTCTGATGGGACGGTGTGGATATAAATTCACTCTGTGTCTGACCCCGGGAGCATTAGTTGGGACCGTGTAGAGGAATAATCTCTCTGTGTCTGACCCGGGATTGTTTGATGAGACCGTGGAGAGGAATATTCATACTGTGTCTGACCACTGGAGTGTGTGATGGGACCGTGTGGAGGGAGATTCACTCTGTGTCTGACCCCGAGAGATTATGATGTGACGGTGTGGATATAAATTCACTCTGTGTCTGACCCCGGGTGAGTTTGATGGGACCGTGTAGAGGAATAATCACTCTGAGTCTGATACCGGGAGTTTGTGATGGGACGGTGTGGATTGAGACTCACTCTGTGTCTGACCCCGGGAGTGTTTGATGGGACCGTGCAGAGGAAAAATCACTCTGTGTCTGACCCCGGGAGTGTTTGATGGGACCGTGTTGAGGAATAATCACTCTGTGTCTGACCCCGGGAGTGTTTGATGGGACCGTGTAGAGGAATAATCACTCTGTGTCTGACCCCGGGAGTGTGTGATGGGACGGCGTGGAGGGAGATTCACTCTGTGTCTGAACCCGGGAGTGTTTGATGGGACCGTGTAGAGGAAAAATCACTCTGTGCCTGACCCCGGGAGAGTTTGATGGGACCGTGTAGAGGAATAATCACTCTGTGTCTGACCCCGGGAGTGTGTGATGGGACGGCGTGGAGGGAGATTCACTCTGTGTCTGAACCCGGGAGTGTTTGATGTGACCGTGTAGAGGAATAGTGACTCTGTGTCTAACGCCGGGAGTGTGTGATGGGACAGTGTAGAGGAATAGTGACTCTGTGTCTGACCCCGGGAGTGTGTGATGGGACCGTGTAGAGGAATAATCTCTCTGTGTCTGACCCCGGAAGAGTTTGATGTGACCGTGTAGAGGAATAATCTCTCTGTGTCTGACCCCGGGAGTGTTTGATGGGACCGTGTAGAGGAATAATCACTATGTGTCTGACCCCGGGAGTGTGTGATGGGACGGCGTGGAGGGAGATTTACTCTGTGTCTGACCCCGGGAGTGTTTATGGGACCGTGCAGAGGAATAATCATACTGTGTCTGACCACGGGAGTGTGTGATGGGACGGTGTGTAGGGAGATTCACTCTTTGTCTGACCCCGGGAGTGTTTGATGGGACCGTGTAGAGGAAAAATCACTCTGTGCCTGACCCCGGGAGAGGTTGATGGGACCGTGTAGAGGAATAATCACTCTGTGCCTGACCACGGGAGTGTGTGATGGGACGGCGTGGAGGGAGATTCACTCTGTGTCTGACCCCGGGAGTGTTTGATGCGACCGTGCAGAGGAATAAACACTCTGTCTCGGACCACGGGAGTGTGTGATGGGACGGTGTGTAGGGAGATTCACTCTTTGTCTGACCCCGGGAGTGTTTGATGGGCCCGTGTAGAGGAATAATCACTCTGTATCTGACCACGGGAGTGTCTGATGGGACGGTGTGGATATAAATTCACTCTGCGTCTGACCCCGGGAGCGTTAGTTGGGACCGTGTAGAGGAATAATCTCTCTGTGTCTGACCCCGGGAGTGTTTGATGAGACCGTGGAGAGGAATAATCATACTGTGTCTGACCACTGGAGTGTGTGATGGGACCGTGTGGAGGGAGATTCACTCTGTGTCTGACCCCGACAGATTATGATGTGACGGTGTGGATATAAATTCACTCTGTGTCTGACCCCGGGTGAGTTTGATGGGACCGTGTAGAGGAATAATCACTCTGAGTCTGATACCGGGAGTTTGTGATGGGACGGTGTGGATTGAGACTCACTCTGTGTCTGACCCCGGGAGTGTTTGATGGGACCGTGCAGAGGAAAAATCACTCTGTGTCTGACCCCGGGAGTGTTTGATGGGACCGTGTTGAGGAATAATCACTCTGTGTCTGACCCCGGGAGTGTTTGATGCGACCGTGCAGAGGAATAAACACTCTGTCTCGGACCACGGGAGTGTGTGATGGGACGGTGTGGAGGGAGATTCAGTCTGTGCCTAACCGCGGGAGTGTTTGATGGGACCGTGGAGAGGAATAATCATACTGTGTCGGACCACGAGAGTGTGTGATGGGACGGTGTGTAGGGATATTCACTCTTTGTCTGACCCCGGGAGTGTTTGATGGGCCCGTGTAGAGGAATAATCACTCTGTGTCTGACCACGGGAGTGTCTGATGGGACGGTGTGGATATAAATTCACTCTGTGTCTGACCCCGGGAGCGTTAGTTGGGACCGTGTAGAGGAATAATCTCTCTGTGTCTGACCCCGGGAGTGTTTGCTGAGACCGTGGAGAGGAATAATCATACTGTGTCTGACCACTGGAGTGTGTGATGGGACCGTGTGGTGGGAGATTCACTCTGTGTCTGACCCCGAGAGATTATGATGTGACGGTGTGGATATAAATTCACTCTGTGTCTGACCCCGGGTGTGTTTGATGGGACCGTGTAGAGGAATAATCACTCTGAGTCTGATACCGGGAGTTTGTGATGGGACGGTGTGGATTGAGACTCACTCTGTGTCTGACCCCGGGAGTGTTTGATGGGACCGTGCAGAGGAAAAATCACTCTGTGTCTGACCCCGGGAGTGTTTGATGGGACCGTGTTGAGGAATAATCACTCTGTGTCTGACCCCGGGAGTGTTTGATGGGACCGTGTAGAGGAATAATCACTCTGTGTCTGACCCCGGGAGTGTGTGATGGGACAGCATGGAGGGAGATTCACTCTGTGTCTGAACCCGGGAGAGTTTGATGGGACCGTGTAGAGGAATAATCACTCTGTGTCTGACCCCGGGAGTGTGTGATGGGACGGCGTGGAGGGAGTTTCTCTCTGTGTCTGAACCCGGGAGTGTTTGATGGGACCGCATGGAGGGAGATTCACTCTGTGTCTGAACCCGGGAGAGTTTGATGGGACCGTGTAGAGGAATAATCACTCTGTGTCTGACCCCGGGAGTGTGTGATGGGACAGCATGGAGGGAGATTCACTCTGTGTCTGAACCCGGGAGAGTTTGATGGGACCGTGTAGAGGAATAATCACTCTGTGTCTGACCCCGGGAGTGTGTGATGGGACGGCGTGGAGGGAGTTTCTCTCTGTGTCTGACCCCGGGAGTGTGTGATGGGACAGCATGGAGGGAGATTCACTCTGTGTCTGAACCCGGGAGAGTTTGATGGGACCGTGTAGAGGAATAATCACTCTGTGTCTGACCCCGGGAGTGTGTGATGGGACGGCGTGGAGGGAGTTTCTCTCTGTGTCTGAACCCGGGAGTGTTTGATGGGACCGTGCAGAGGAATAATCACTCTGTCTCTGACCACGGGAGTGTGTGATGGGACGGTGTGGAGGGAGATTCAGTCTGTGTCTGAACCCGGGAGTGTTTGATGGGATCGTGGAGAGGAATAATCATACTGTGTCTGACCACGGGAGAGTGTGATGGGACTGTGTGTAGGGAGATTCACTCTTTGTCTGACCCCGGGATTGTTTGATGGGACCGTGTAGAGCAATAATCACTCTGTGTCTGACCACGGGATTGTGTGATGGGACGGGGTGGATATAAATTCACTCTGTGTCTGACCCCGGAAGAGTTTGATGTGACCGTGTAGAGGAATAGTGACTCTGTGTCTGACCCCGGGGTGTGTGATGGGACCGTGTAGAGGAATAATCTCTCTGTGTCTGACCCCGGAAGAGTTTGATGTGACCGTGTAGAGGAATAATCTCTCTGTGTCTGACCCCGGGAGTGTTTGACGGGACCGTGTAGAGGAATAATCACTATGTGAATGACCCCGGGAGTGTGTGATGGGACGGCGTGGAGGGAGATTTACTCTGTGTCTGACCCCGGGAGTGTTTATGGGACCGTGCAGAGGAATAATCATACTGTGTCTGACCACGGGAGTGTGTGATGGGACGGTGTGTAGGGAGATTCACTCTTTGTCTGACCCCGGGAGTGTTTGATGGGACCGTGTAGAGGAAAAATCACTCTGTGCCTGACCCCGGGAGAGGTTGATGGGACCGTGTAGAGGAATAATCACTCTGTGCCTGACCCCGGGAGAGGTTGATGGGACCGTGTAGAGGAATAATCACTCTGTGCCTGAACACGGGAGTGTGTGATGGGACGGTGTGTAGGGAGATTCACTCATTGTCTGACCCCGGGAGTGTTTGATGTGACCGTGGAGACGAATAATCATACTGTGTCTGACCACTGGAGTGTGTGATTGGACGGTGTGGAGGGAGATTCACTCTGTGTCTGACCCCGGGAGTGTTTGATTGGACCGTGTAGAGGAAAAATCACTCTGTGCCTGACCCCGGGAGTGTTTGATGGGACCTTGTAGAGGAATAATCACTCTGTGTCTGACCCCGGGAGTGTGTGATGGGACGGCGTGGAGGGAGATTCACTCTGTGTCTGACCCCGGGAGTGTTTGATGCGACCGTGCAGAGGAATAAACACTCTGTCTCCGACCACGGGAGTGTGTGATGGACGGTGTGGAGGGAGATTCAGTCTGTGCCTAACCGCGGGAGTGTTTGATTGGACCGTGGAGAGGAATAATCATACTGTGTCTGACCACGGGAGTGTGTGATGGGACGGTGTGAAGGGAGATTCAGTCTTTGTCTGACCCCGGGAGTGTTTGATGGGCCCGTGTAGAGGAATAATCACTCTGTGTCTGACCACGGGAGTGTCTGATGGGACGGTGTGGATATAATTCACTCTGTGTCTGACCCCGGGAGCGTTAGTTGGGACCGTGTAGAGGAATAATCTCTCTGTGTCTGACCCCGGGAGTGTTTGATGAGACCGTGGAGAGGAATAATCATACTGTGTCTGACCACTGGAGTGTGTGATGGGACCGTGTGGAGGGAGATTCACTCTGTGTCTGACCCCGAGAGATTATGATGTGACGGTGTGGATATAAATTCACTCTGTGTCTGACCCCGGGTGTGTTTGATGGGACCGTGTAGAGGAATAATCACTCTGAGTCTGACCCCGGGGGTGTTTGATGGGACCGTGCAGAGGAAAATCACTCTGTGTCTGACCCCGGGAGTGTTTGATGGGACCGTGTTGAGGAATAATCACTCTGTGTCTGACCCCGGGAATGTTTGATGGGACCGTGTAGAGGAATAATCACTCTGTGTCTGACCCCGGGAGTGTGTGATGGGACGGCGTGGAGGGAGATACACTCTGTGTCTGAACCCGGGAGTGTTTGATGGGACCGTGTAGAGGAAAAATCTCTCCGTGCCTGACCCCGGGAGAGTTTGATCGGACCGTGTAGAGGAATAATCACACTGTGTCTGACCCCGGGAGTGTGTGATGGGACGGCGTGGAGGGAGATTCAGTCTGTGTCTGAACCCGGGAGTGTTTGATGGGATCGTGGAGAGGAATAATCATACTGTGTCTGACCACGGGAGAGTGTGATGGGACTGTGTGTAGGGAGATTCACTCTTTGTCTGACCCCGGGATTGTTTGATGGGACCGTGTAGAGCAATAATCACTCTGTGTCTGACCACGGGATTGTGTGATGGGACGGGGTGGATATAAATTCACTCTGTGTCTGACCCCGGAAGAGTTTGATGTGACCGTGTAGAGGAATAGTGACTCTGTGTCTGACCCCGGGGTGTGTGATGGGACCGTGTAGAGGAATAATCTCTCTGTGTCTGACCCCGGAAGAGTTTGATGTGACCGTGTAGAGGAATAATCTCTCTGTGTCTGACCCCGGGAGTGTTTGACGGGACCGTGTAGAGGAATAATCACTATGTGAATGACCCCGGGAGTGTGTGATGGGACGGCGTGGAGGGAGATTTACTCTGTGTCTGACCCCGGGAGTGTTTATGGGACCGTGCAGAGGAATAATCATACTGTGTCTGACCACGGGAGTGTGTGATGGGACGGTGTGTAGGGAGATTCACTCTTTGTCTGACCCCGGGAGTGTTTGATGGGACCGTGTAGAGGAAAAATCACTCTGTGCCTGACCCCGGGAGAGGTTGATGGGACCGTGTAGAGGAATAATCACTCTGTGCCTGACCCCGGGAGAGGTTGATGGGACCGTGTAGAGGAATAATCACTCTGTGCCTGAACACGGGAGTGTGTGATGGGACGGTGTGTAGGGAGATTCACTCATTGTCTGACCCCGGGAGTGTTTGATGTGACCGTGGAGACGAATAATCATACTGTGTCTGACCACTGGAGTGTGTGATTGGACGGTGTGGAGGGAGATTCACTCTGTGTCTGACCCCGGGAGTGTTTGATTGGACCGTGTAGAGGAAAAATCACTCTGTGCCTGACCCCGGGAGTGTTTGATGGGACCTTGTAGAGGAATAATCACTCTGTGTCTGACCCCGGGAGTGTGTGATGGGACGGCGTGGAGGGAGATTCACTCTGTGTCTGACCCCGGGAGTGTTTGATGCGACCGTGCAGAGGAATAAACACTCTGTCTCCGACCACGGGAGTGTGTGATGGACGGTGTGGAGGGAGATTCAGTCTGTGCCTAACCGCGGGAGTGTTTGATTGGACCGTGGAGAGGAATAATCATACTGTGTCTGACCACGGGAGTGTGTGATGGGACGGTGTGAAGGGAGATTCAGTCTTTGTCTGACCCCGGGAGTGTTTGATGGGCCCGTGTAGAGGAATAATCACTCTGTGTCTGACCACGGGAGTGTCTGATGGGACGGTGTGGATATAATTCACTCTGTGTCTGACCCCGGGAGCGTTAGTTGGGACCGTGTAGAGGAATAATCTCTCTGTGTCTGACCCCGGGAGTGTTTGATGAGACCGTGGAGAGGAATAATCATACTGTGTCTGACCACTGGAGTGTGTGATGGGACCGTGTGGAGGGAGATTCACTCTGTGTCTGACCCCGAGAGATTATGATGTGACGGTGTGGATATAAATTCACTCTGTGTCTGACCCCGGGTGTGTTTGATGGGACCGTGTAGAGGAATAATCACTCTGAGTCTGACCCCGGGGTGTTTGATGGGACCGTGCAGAGGAAAATCACTCTGTGTCTGACCCCGGGAGTGTTTGATGGGACCGTGTTGAGGAATAATCACTCTGTGTCTGACCCCGGGAATGTTTGATGGGACCGTGTAGAGGAATAATCACTCTGTGTCTGACCCCGGGAGTGTGTGATGGGACGGCGTGGAGGGAGATACACTCTGTGTCTGAACCCGGGAGTGTTTGATGGGACCGTGTAGAGGAAAAATCTCTCCGTGCCTGACCCCGGGAGAGTTTGATCGGACCGTGTAGAGGAATAATCACACTGTGTCTGACCCCGGGAGTGTGTGATGGGACGGCGTGGAGGGAGATTCACTCTGTGTCTGAACCCGGGAGTGTTTGATGGGACCGTGCAGAGGAATAATCACTCTGTCTCTGACCACGGGAGTGTGTGATGGGACGGTGTGGAGGGAGATTCAGTCTGTGTCTGAACCCGGGAGTGTTTGATGGGACCGTGGAGAGGAAAAATCACTCTGTGCCTGACCCCGGGAGAGTTTGATGGGACCGTGTAGAGGAATAATCACTCTGTGTCTGACCCCGGGGGTGTGTGATGGGACGGCGTGGAGGGAGATTCACTCTGTGTCTGAACCCGGGAGTGTTTGATGGGACAGTGCAGAGGAATAATCATACTGTGTCTGACCACGGGAGAGTGTGATGGGACTGTGTGTAGGGAGATTCACTCTTTGTCTGACCCCGGGATTGTTTGATGGGACCGTGTAGAGCAATAATCACTCTGTGTCTGACCACGGGATTGTGTGATGGGACGGGGTGGATATAAATTCACTCTGTGTCTGACCCCGGAAGAGTTTGATGTGACCGTGTAGAGGAATAGTGACTCTGTGTCTGACCCCGGGAGTGTGTGATGGGACCGTGTAGAGGAATAATCTCTCTGTGTCTGACCCCGGAAGAGTTTGATGTGACCGTGTAGAGGAATAATCTCTCTGTGTCTGACCCCGGGAGTGTTTGATGGGACCGTGTAGAGGAATAATCACTATGTGTCTGACCCCGGGAGTGTGTGATGGGACGGCGTGGAGGGAGATTTACTCTGTGTCTGACCCCGGGAGTGTTTATGGGACCGTGCAGAGGAATAATCATACTGTGTCTGACCACGGGAGTGTGTGATGGGACGGTGTGTAGGGAGATTCACTCTTTGTCTGACCCCGGGAGTGTTTGATGGGACCGTGTAGAGGAAAAATCACTCTGTGCCTGACCCCGGGAGAGTTTGATGGGACCGTGTAGAGGAATAATCACTCTGTGCCTGACCACGGGAGTGTGTGATGGGACGGTGTGTAGGGAGATTCACTCTTTGTCTGACCCCGGGAGTGTTTGTTGTGACCGTGGAGAGGAATAATCATACTGTGTCTGACCACTGGAGTGTATGATTGGACGGTGTGGAGGGAGATTCACTCTGTGTCTGACCCCGGGAGTGTTTGATTGGACCGCGTAGAGGAAAAATCACTCTGTGCCTGACCCCGGGAGTGTTTGATGGGACCTTGTAGAGGAATAATCACTCTGTGTCTGACCCCGGGAGTGTGTGATGGGACGGCGTGGAGGGAGATTCACTCTGTGTCTGACCCCGGGAGTGTTTGATGCGACCGTGCAGAGGAATAAACACTCTGTCTCGGACCACGGGAGTGTGTGATGGGACGGTGTGGAGGGAGATTCAGTCTGTGCCTAACCGCGGGAGTGTTTGATGGGACCGTGGAGAGGAATAATCATACTGTGTCGGACCACGGGAGTGTGTGATGGGACGGTGTGTAGGGAGATTCACTCTTTGTCTGACCCCGGGAGTGTTTGATGGGCCCCTGTAGAGGAATAATCACTCTGTGTCTGACCACGGGAGTGTCTGATGGGACGGTGTGGATATAAATTCACTCTGTGTCTGACCCCGGGAGCGTTAGTTGGGACCGTGTAGAGGAATAATCTCTCTGTGTCTGACCCCGGGAGTGTTTGCTGAGACCGTGGAGAGGAATAATCATACTGTGTCTGACCACTGGAGTGTGTGATGGGACCGTGTGGAGGGAGATTCACTCTGTGTCTGACCCCGAGAGATTATGATGTGACGGTGTGGATATAAATTCACTCTGTGTCTGATCCCGGGTGTGTTTGATGGGACCGTGTAGAGGAATAATCACTCTGAGTCTGATACCGGGAGTTTGTGATGGGACGGTGTGGATTGAGACTCACTCTGTGTCTGACCCCGGGAGTGTTTGATGGGACCGTGCAGAGGAAAAATCACTCTGTGTCTGACCCCGGGAGTGTTTGATGGGACCGTGTTGAGGAATAATCACTCTGTGTCTGACCCCGGGAGTGTTTGATGGGACCGTGTAGAGGAATAATCACTCTGTGTCTGACCCGGGAGTGTGTGATGGGACAGCATGGAGGGAGATTCACTCTGTGTCTGAACCCGGGAGAGTTTGATGGACCGTGTAGAGGAATAATCACTCTGTGTCTGACCCCGGGAGTGTGTGATGGGACGGCGTGGAGGGAGTTTCTCTCTGTGTCTGAACCCGGGAGTGTTTGATGGGACCGTGCAGAGGAATAATCACTCTGTCTCTGACCACGGGAGTGTGTGATGGGACGGTGTGGAGGGAGATTCAGTCTGTGTCTGAACCCGGGAGTGTTTGATGGGACCGTGGAGAGGAATAATCATACTGTGTCTGACCACGGGAGAGTGTGATGGGACTGTGTGTAGGGAGATTCACTCTTTGTCTGACCCCGGGATTGTTTGATGGGACCGTGTAGAGCAATAATCACTCTGTGTCTGACCACGGGATTGTGTGATGGGACGGGGTGGATATAAATTCACTCTGTGTCTGACCCCGGAAGAGTTTGATGTGACCGTGTAGAGGAATAGTGACTCTGTGTCTGACCCCGGGAGTGTGTGATGGGACCGTGTAGAGGAATAATCTCTCTGTGTCTGACCCCGGAAGAGTTTGATGTGACCGTGTAGAGGAATAATCTCTCTGTGTCTGACCCCGGGAGTGTTTGATGGGACCGTGTAGAGGAATAATCACTATGTGTCTGACCCCGGGAGTGTGTGATGGGACGGCGTGGAGGGAGATTTACTCTGTGTCTGACCCCGGGAGTGTTTATGGGACCGTGCAGAGGAATAATCATACTGTGTCTGACCACGGGAGTGTGTGATGGGACGGTGTGTAGGGAGATTCACTCTTTGTCTGACCCCGGGAGTGTTTGATGGGACCGTGTAGAGGAATAATCATACTGTGTCTGACCACTGGAGTGTGTGATTGGACGGTGTGGAGGGAGATTCACTCTGTGTCTGACCCCGGGAGTGTTTGATTGGACCGCGTAGAGGAAAAATCACTCTGTGCCTGAACCCGGGAGTGTTTGATGGGACCTTGTAGAGGAATAATCACTCTGTGTCTGACCCCGGGAGTGTGTGATGGGACGGCGTGGAGGGAGATTCACTCTGTGTCTGACCCCGGGAGTGTTTGATGCGACCGTGCAGAGGAATAAACACTCTGTCTCGGACCACGGGAGTGTGTGATGGGACGGTGTGGAGGGAGATTCAGTCTGTGCCTAACCGCGGGAGTGTTTGATGGGACCGTGGAGAGGAATAATCATACTGTGTCGGACCACGGGAGTGTGTGATGGGACGGTGTGTAGGGAGATTCACTCTTTGTCTGACCCCGGGAGTGTTTGATGGGCCCGTGTAGAGGAATAATCACTCTGTGTCTGACCACCGGAGTGTCTGTTGGGACGGTGTGGATATAAATTCACTCTGTGTCTGACCCCGGGAGCGTTAGTTGGGACCGTGTAGAGGAATAATCTCTCTGTGTCTGACCCCGGGAGTGTTTGCTGAGACCGTGGAGAGGAATAATCATACTGTGTCTGACCACTGGAGTGTGTGATGGGACCGTGTGGAGGGAGATTCACTCTGTGTCTGACCCCGAGAGATTATGATGTGACGGTGTGGATATAAATTCACTCTGTGTCTGACCCCGGGTGTGTTTGATGGGACCGTGTAGAGGAATAATCACTCTGAGTCTGATACCGGGAGTTTGTGATGGGACGGTGTGGATTGAGACTCACTCTGTGTCTGACCCCGGGAGTGTTTGATGGGACCGTGCAGAGGAAAAATCACTCTGTGTCTGACCCCGGGAGTGTTTGATGGGACCGTGTTGAGGAATAATCACTCTGTGTCTGACCCCGGGAGTGTTTGATGGGACCGTGTAGAGGAATAATCACTCTGTGTCTGACCCCGGGAGTGTGTGATGGGACAGCATGGAGGGAGATTCACTCTGTGTCTGAACCCGGGAGAGTTTGATGGGACCGTGTAGAGGAATAATCACTCTGTGTCTGACCCCGGGAGTGTGTGATGGGACGGCGTGGAGGGAGTTTCTCTCTGTGTCTGAACCCGGGAGTGTTTGATGGGACCGTGCAGAGGAATAATCACTCTGTCTCTGACCACGGGAGTGTGTGATGGGACGGTGTGGAGGGAGATTCAGTCTTTGTCTGACCCCGGGATTGTTTGATGGGACCGTGTAGAGCAATAATCACTCTGTGTCTGACCACGGGATTGTGTGATGGGACGGGGTGGATATAAATTCACTGTGTCTGACCCCGGAAGAGTTTGATGTGACCGTGTAGAGGAATAGTGACTCTGTGTCTGACCCCGGGAGTGTGTGATGGGACCGTGTAGAGGAATAATCTCTCTGTGTCTGACCCCGGAAGAGTTTGATGTGACCGTGTAGAGGAATAATCTCTCTGTGTCTGACCCCGGGAGTGTTTGATGGGACCGTGTAGAGGAATAATCACTATGTGTCTGACCCCGGGAGTGTGTGATGGGACGGCGTGGAGGGAGATTTACTCTGTGTCTGACCCCGGGAGTGTTTATGGGACCGTGCAGAGGAATAATCATACTGTGTCTGACCACGGGAGTGTGTGATGGGACGGTGTGTAGGGAGATTCACTCTTTGTCTGACCCCGGGAGTGTTTGATGGGACCGTGTAGAGGAAAAATCACTCTGTGCCTGACCCCGGGAGAGGTTGATGGGACCGTGTAGAGGAATAATCACTCTGTGCCTGACCCCGGGAGAGGTTGATGGGACCGTGTAGAGGAATAATCACTCTGTGCCTGACCACGGGAGTGTGTGATGGGACGGTGTGTAGGGAGATTCACTCTTTGTCTGACCCCGGGAGTGTTTGATGGGACCGTGTAGAGGAATAATGACTCTGTGTCTGACCCCGGGAGCGTTAGTTGGGACCGTGTAGAGGAATAATCACTCTGTGTCTGACCCCGGGAGTGTTTGATGAGACCGTGGAGACGAATAATCATACTGTGTCTGACCACTGGAGTGTGTGATTGGACGGTGTGGAGGGAGATTCACTCTGTGTCTGACCCCGGAGTGTTTGATTGGACCGTGTAGAGGAAAAATCACTCTGTGCCTGACCCCGGGAGTGTTTGATGGGACCTTGTAGAGGAATAATCACTCTGTGTCTGACCCCGGGAGTGTGTGATGGGACGGCGTGGAGGGAGATTCACTCTGTGTCTGACCCCGGGAGTGTTTGATGCGACCGTGCAGAGGAATAAACACTCTGTCTCCGACCACGGGAGTGTGTGATGGGACGGTGTGGAGGGAGATTCAGTCTGTGCCTAACCGCGGGAGTGTTTGATTGGACCGTGGAGAGGAATAATCATACTGTGTCTGACCACGGGAGTGTGTGATGGGACGGTGTGTAGGGAGATTCAGTCTTTGGTCTGACCCCGGGAGTGTTTGATGGGCCCGTGTAGAGGAATAATCACTCTGTGTCTGACCACGGGAGTGTCTGATGGGACGGTGTGGATATAATTCACTCTGTGTCTGACCCCGGGAGCGTTAGTTGGGACCGTGTAGAGGAATAATCTCTCTGTGTCTGACCCCGGGAGTGTTTGATGAGACCGTGGAGAGGAATAATCATACTGTGTCTGACCACTGGAGTGTGTGATGGGACCGTGTGCAGGGAGATTCACTCTGTGTCTGACCCCGAGAGATTATGATGTGACGGTGTGGATATAAATTCACTCTGTGTCTGACCCCGGGTGTGTTTGATGGGACCGTGTAGAGGAATAATCACTCTGAGTCTGACCCCGGGGGTGTTTGATGGGACCGTGCAGAGGAAAATCTCTCTGTGTCTGACCCCGGGAGTGTTTGATGGGACCGTGTTGAGGAATAATCACTCTGTGTCTGACCCCGGGAATGTTTGATGGGACCGTGTAGAGGAATAATCACTCTGTGTCTGACCCCGGGAGTGTGTGATGGGACGGCATGGAGGGAGATTCACTCTGTGTCTGAACCCGGGAGTGTTTGATGGGACCGTGGAGAGGAAAAATCACTCTGTGCCTGACCCCGGGAGAGTTTGATGGGACCGTGTAGAGGAATAATCACTCTGTGTCTGACCCCGGGGGTGTGTGATGGGACGGCGTGGAGGGAGATTCACTCTGTGTCTGAACCCGGGAGTGTTTGATGGGACAGTGCAGAGGAATAATCACTCTGTCTCTGACCACGGGAGTGTGTGATGGGACGGGGTGGAGGGAGATTCAGTCTGTGTCTGAACCCGGGAGTGTTTGATGGGACCGTGGAGAGGAATAATCATACTGTGTCTGACCACGGGAGAGTGTGATGGGACTGTGTGTAGGGAGATTCACTCTTTGTCTGACCCCGGGATTGTTTGATGGGACCGTGTAGAGCAATAATCACTCTGTGTCTGACCACGGGATTGTGTGATGGGACGGGGTGGATATAAATTCACTCTGTGTCTGACCCCGGAAGAGTTTGATGTGACCGTGTAGAGGAATAGTGACTCTGTGTCTGACCCCGGGAGTGTGTGATGGGACCGTGTAGAGGAATAATCTCTCTGTGTCTGACCCCGGAAGAGTTTGATGTGACCGTGTAGAGGAATAATCACTCTGTGTCTGACCCCGGGAGTGTGTGATGGGACAGCATGGAGGGAGATTCACTCTGTGTCTGAACCCGGGAGAGTTTGATGGGACAGTGCAGAGGAATAATCACTCTGTCTCTGACCACGGGAGTGTGTGATTGGACGGTGTGGAGGGAGATTCACTCTGTGTCTGACCCCGGGAGTGTTTGATTGGAACGCGTAGAGGAAAAATCACTCTGTGCCTGACCCCGGGAGTGTTTGATGGGACCTTGTAGAGGAATAATCACTCTGTGTCCGACCCCGGGAGTGTGTGATGGGACGGCGTGGAGGGAGATTCACTCTGTGTCTGACCCCGGGAGTGTTTGATGCGACCGTGCAGAGGAATAAACACTCTGTCTCGGACCACGGGAGTGTGTGATGGGACGGTGTGGAGGGAGATTCAGTCTGTGCCTAACCGCGGGAGTGTTTGATGGGACCGTGGAGAGGAATAATCATACTGTGTCGGACGACGGGAGTGTGTGATGGGACGGTGTGTAGGGAGATTCACTCTTTGTCTGACCCCGGGAGTGTTTGATTGGAACGCGTAGAGGAAAAATCACTCTGTGCCTGACCCCGGGAGTGTTTGATGGGCCCGTGTAGAGGAATAATCACTCTGTGTCTGACCACGGGAGTGTCTGATGGGACGGTGTGGATATAAATTCACTCTGTGTCTGACCCCGGGAGCGTTAGTTGGGACCGTGTAGAGGAATAATCATACTGTGTCTGACCACTGGAGTGTGTGATGGGACCGTGTGGAGGGAGATTCACTCTGTGTCTGACCCGAGAGATTATGATGTGACGGTGTGGATATAAATTCACTCTTGTGTCTGACCCCGGGTGTGTTTGATGGGACCGTGTAGAGGAATAATCACTCTGAGTCTGATACCGGGAGTTTGTGATGGGACGGTGTGGATTGAGACTCATTCTGTGTCTGACCCCGGGAGTGTTTGATGGGACAGTGCAGAGGAAAAATCACTCTGTGTCTGACCCCGGGAGTGTTTGATGGGACCGTGTTGAGGAATAATCACTCTGTGTCTGACCCCGGGAGTGTTTGATGGGACCGTGTAGAGGAATAATCACTCTGTGTCTGACCCCGGGAGTGTGTGATGGGACAGCATGGAGGGAGATTCACTCTGTGTCTGAACCCGGGAGTGTTTGATGGGACCGTGCAGAGGAATAATCACTCTGTCTCTGACCACGGGAGTTTGTGATGGGACGGTGTGGAGGGAGATTCAGTCTGTGTCTGAACCCGGGAGTGTTTGATGGGACCGTGGAGAGGAATAATCATACTGTGTCTGACCACGGGAGAGTGTGATGGGACTGTGTGTAGGGAGATTCACTCTTTGTCTGACCCCGGGATTGTTTGATGGGACCGTGTAGAGCAATAATCACTCTGTGTCTGACCACGGGATTGTGTGATGGGACGGGGTGGATATAAATTCACTCTGTGTCTGACCCCGGAAGAGTTTGATGTGACCGTGTAGAGGAATAGTGACTCTGTGTCTGACCCCGGGAGTGTGTGATGGGACCGTGTAGAGGAATAATCTCTCTGTGTCTGACCCCGGAAGAGGTTGATGTGACCGTGTAGAGGAATAATCTCTCTGTGTCTGACCCCGGGAGTGTTTGATGGGACCGTGTAGAGGAATAATCACTATGTGTCTGACCCCGGGAGTGTGTGATGGGACGGCGTGGAGGGAGATTTACTCTGTGTCTGACCCCGGGAGTGTTTATGGGACCGTGCAGAGGAATAATCATACTGTGTCTGACCACGGGAGTGTGTGATGGGACCGTGTAGAGGAATAATCACTCTGTGTCTGACCCCGGGGAGTGTGATGGGACGGCGTGGAGGGAGATTCACTCTGTGTCTGACCCCGGGAGTGTTTATGGGACCGTGTAGAGGAAAAATCACTCTGTGCCTGACCCCGGGAGAGGTTGATGGGACCGTGTAGAGGAATAATCACTCTGTGCCTGACCACGGGAGTGTGTGATGGGACGGTGTGTAGGGAGATTCACTCTTTGTCTGACCCCGGGAGTGTTTGATGCGACCGTGTAGAGGATTAATGACTCTGTGTCTGACCCCGGGAGCGTTAGTTGGGACCGTGTAGAGGAATAATCTCTCTGTGTCTGACCCCGGGAGTGTTTGATGAGACCGTGGAGACGAATAATCATACTGTGTCTGACCACTGGAGTGTGTGATTGGACGGTGTGGAGGGAGATTCAGTCTTTGTCTGACCCCGGGAGTGTTTGATGGGACCTTGTAGAGGAATAATCACTCTGTGTCTGACCCCGGGAGTGTGTGATGGGACGGCGTGGAGGGAGATTCACTCTGTGTCTGAACCCGGGAGTGTTTGATGCGACCGTGCAGAGGAATAAACACTCTGTCTCCGACCACGGGAGTGTGTGATGGGACGGTGTGGAGGGAGATTCAGTCTGTGCCTAACCGCGGGAGTGTTTGATTGGACCGTGGAGAGGAATAATCATACTGTGTCTGACCACGGGAGTGTGTGATGGGACGGTGTGTAGGGAGATTCAGTCTTTGTCTGACCCCGGGAGAGTTTGATGGGCCCGTGTAGAGGAATAATCACTCTGTGTCTGACCACGGGAGCGTTAGTTGGGACCGTGTAGAGGAATAATCTCTCTGTGTCTGACCCCGGGAGTGTTTGATGAGACCGTGGAGAGGAATAATCATACTGTGTCTGACCACTGGAGTGTGTGATGGGACCGTGTGGAGGGAGATTCACTCTGTGTCTGACCCCGAGACATTATGATGTGACGGTGTGGATATAAATTCACTCTGTGTCTGACCCCGGGTGTGTTTGATGGGACCGTGTAGAGGAATAATCACTCTGAGTCTGACCCCGGGGGTGTTTGATGGGACCGTGCAGAGGAAAATCACTCTGTGTCTGACCCCGGGAGTGTTTGATGGGACCGTGTTGAGGAATAATCACTCTGTGTCTGACCCCGGGAATGTTTGATGGGACCGTGTAGAGGAATAATCACTCTGTGTCTGACCCCGGGAGTGTGTGATGGGACGGCGTGGAGGGAGATTCCCTCTGTGTCTGAACCCGGGAGTGTTTGATGGGACCGTGTAGAGGAAAAATCTCTCCGTGCCTGACCCCGGGAGAGTTTGATCGGACCGTGTAGAGGAATAATCACACTGTGTCTGACCCCGGGAGTGTGTGATGGGACGGCGTTGAGGGAGATTCACTCTGTGTCTGAACCCGGGAGTGTTTGATGGGACCGTGCAGAGGAATAATCACTCTGTCTCTGACCACGGGAGTGTGTGATGGGACGGTGTGGAGGGAGATTCAGTCTGTGTCTGAACCCGGGAGAGTTTGATGGGACCGTGGAGAGGAATAATCATACTGTGTCTGACCACGGGAGAGTGTGATGGGACGGTGTGGATATAAATTCACTCTGTGTCTGACCCCGGAAGAGTTTGATGTGACCGAGTAGAGGAATAGTGACTCTGTGTCTGACCCCGGGAGTGTGTGATGGGACCGTGTAGAGGAATAATCTCTCTGTGTCTGACCCCGGAAGAGTTTGATGTGACCGTGTAGAGGAATAATCTCTCTGTGTCTGACCCCGGGAGTGTTTGATGGGACCGTGTAGAGGAATAATCACTATGTGTCTGACCCCGGGAGTGTGTGATGGGACGGCGTGGAGGGAGATTTACTCTGTGTCTGACCCCGGGAGTGTTTATGGGACCGTGCAGAGGAATAATTACTCTGTCTCTGACCACGGGAGTGTGTGATGGGACGGTGTGGAGGGAGATTCAGTCTGTGTCTGAACCCGGGAGTGTTTGATGGGACCGTGGAGAGGAATAATCATACTGTGTCTGACCACGGGAGAGTGTGATGGGACTGTGTGTAGGGAGATTCACTCTTTGTCTGACCCCGGGATTGTTTGATGGGACCGTGTAGAGCAATAATCACTCTGTGTCTGACCACGGGATTGTGTGATGGGACGGGGTGGATATAAATTCACTCTGTGTCTGACCCCGGAAGAGTTTGATGTGACCGTGTAGAGGAATAGTGACTCTGTGTCTGACCCCGGGAGTGTGTGATGGGACCGTGTAGAGGAATAATCTCTCTGTGTCTGACCCCGGAAGAGGTTGATGTGACCGTGTAGAGGAATAATCTCTCTGTGTCTGACCCCGGGAGTGTTTGATGGGACCGTGTAGAGGAATAATCACTATGTGTCTGACCCCGGGAGTGTGTGATGGGACGGCGTGGAGGGAGATTTACTCTGTGTCTGACCCCGGGAGTGTTTATGGGACCGTGCAGAGGAATAATCATACTGTGTCTGACCACGGGAGTGTGTGATGGGACCGTGTAGAGGAATAATCACTCTGTGTCTGACCCCGGGGAGTGTGATGGGACGGCGTGGAGGGAGATTTACTCTGTGTCTGACCCCGGGAGTGTTTATGGGACCGTGTAGAGGAAAAATCACTCTGTGCCTGACCCCGGGAGAGGTTGATGGGACCGTGTAGAGGAATAATCACTCTGTGCCTGACCACGGGAGTGTGTGATGGGACGGTGTGTAGGGAGATTCACTCTTTGTCTGACCCCGGGAGTGTTTGATGCGACCGTGTAGAGGATTAATGACTCTGTGTCTGACCCCGGGAGCGTTAGTTGGGACCGTGTAGAGGAATAATCTCTCTGTGTCTGACCCCGGGAGTGTTTGATGAGACCGTGGAGACGAATAATCATACTGTGTCTGACCACTGGAGTGTGTGATTGGACGGTGTGGAGGGAGATTCAGTCTTTGTCTGACCCCGGGAGTGTTTGATGGGACCTTGTAGAGGAATAATCACTCTGTGTCTGAC
Organism: Hypanus sabinus; assembly: GCF_030144855.1. Lineage (NCBI taxonomy): Eukaryota > Metazoa > Chordata > Chondrichthyes > Myliobatiformes > Dasyatidae > Hypanus > Hypanus sabinus. Next base: position 24,829 of record NW_026780150.1, read on the forward strand.
CCCGGGAGTGTGTGATGGGACGGCGTGGAGGGAGATTCACTCTGTGTCTGAACCCGGGAGTGTTTGATGCGACCGTGCAGAGGAATAAACACTCTGTCTCCGACCACGGGAGTGTGTGATGGGACGGTGTGGAGGGAGATTCAGTCTTTGTCTGACCCCGGGAGAGTTTGATGGGCCCGTGTAGAGGAATAATCACTCTGTGTCTGACCACGGGAGTGTCTGATGGGACGGTGTGGATATAATTCACTCTGTGTCTGACCCCGGGAGCGTTAGTTGGGACCGTGTAGAGGAATAATCTCTCTGTGTCTGACCCCGGGAGTGTTTGATGAGACCGTGGAGAGGAATAATCATACTGTGTCTGACCACTGGAGTGTGTGATGGGACCGTGTGGAGGGAGATTCACTCTGTGTCTGACCCCGAGACATTATGATGTGACGGTGTGGATATAAATTCACTCTGTGTCTGACCCCGGGTGTGTTTGATGGGACCGTGTAGAGGAATAATCACTCTGAGTCTGACCCCGGGGGTGTTTGATGGGACCGTGCAGAGGAAAATCACTCTGTGTCTGACCCCGGGAGTGTTTGATGGGACCGTGTTGAGGAATAATCACTCTGTGTCTGACCCCGGGAATGTTTGATGGGACCGTGTAGAGGAATAATCACTCTGTGTCTGACCCCGGGAGTGTGTGATGGGACGGCGTGGAGGGAGATTCACTCTGTGTCTGAACCCGGGAGTGTTTGATGGGACCGTGTAGAGGAAAAATCTCTCCGTGCCTGACCCCGGGAGAGTTTGATCGGACCGTGTAGAGGAATAATCACACTGTGTCTGACCCCGGGAGTGTGTGATGGGACGGCGTTGAGGGAGATTCACTCTGTGTCTGAACCCGGGAGTGTTTGATGGGACCGTGCAGAGGAATAATCACTCTGTCTCTGACCACGGGAGTGTGTGATGGGACGGTGTGGAGGGAGATTCAGTCTGTGTCTGAACCCGGGAGAGTTTGATGGGACCGTGGAGAGGAATAATCATACTGTGTCTGACCACGGGAGAGTGTGATGGGACGGTGTGGATATAAATTCACTCTGTGTCTGACCCCGGAAGAGTTTGATGTGACCGAGTAGAGGAATAGTGACTCTGTGTCTGACCCCGGGAGTGTGTGATGGGACCCTGTAGAGGAATAATCTCTCTGTGTCTGACCCCGGAAGAGTTTGATGTGACCGTGTAGAGGAATAATCTCTCTGTGTCTGACCCCGGGAGTGTTTGATGGGACCGTGTAGAGGAATAATCACTATGTGTCTGACCCCGGGAGTGTGTGATGGGACGGCGTGGAGGGAGATTTACTCTGTGTCTGACCCCGGGAGTGTTTATGGGACCGTGCAGAGGAATAATTACTCTGTCTCTGACCACGGGAGTGTGTGATGGGACGGTGTGGAGGGAGATTCAGTCTGTGTCTGAACCCGGGAGTGTTTGATGGGACCGTGGAGAGGAATAATCATACTGTGTCTGACCACGGGAGAGTGTGATGGGACGGTGTGGATATAAATTCACTCTGTGTCTGACCCCGGAAGAGTTTGATGTGACCGAGTAGAGGAATAGTGACTCTGTGTCTGACCCCGGGAGTGTGTGATGGGACCGTGTAGAGGAATAATCTCTCTGTGTCTGACCCCGGAAGAGTTTGATGTGACCGTGTAGAGGAATAATGACTCTGTGTCTGACCCCGGGAGTGTGTGATGGGACGGCGTGGAGGCACATTCACTCTGTGTCTGACCCCGGGAGCGTTAGTTGGGACCGTGTAGAGGAATAATCTCTCTGTGTCTGACCCCGGGAGTGTTTGATGAGACCGTGGAGACGAATAATCATACTGTGTCTGACCACTGGAGTGTGTGATTGGACGGTGTGGAGGGAGATTCACTCTGTGTCTGACCCCGGGAATGTTTGATTGGACCGTGTAGAGGAAAAATCACTCTGTGCCTGACCCCGGGAGTGTTTGATGGGACCTTGTAGAGGAATAATCACTCTGTGTCGGACCCCGGGAGTGTGTGATGGGACGGCGTGGAGGGAGATTCACTCTGTGTCTGACCCCGGGAGTGTTTGATGCGACCGTGCAGAGGAATAAACACTCTGTCTCCGACCACGGGAGTGTGTGATGGGACGGTGTGGAGGGAGATTCAGTCTGTGCCTAACCGCGGGAGTGTTTGATGGGCCCGTGTAGAGGAATAATCACTCTGTGTCTGACCACGGGAGTGTCTGATGGGACGGTGTGGATATAATTCACTCTGTGTCTGACGCCGGGAGCGTTAGTTGGGACCGTGTAGAGGAATAATCTCTCTGTGTCTGACCCCGGGAGTGTTTGATGAGACCGTGGAGAGGAATAATCATACTGTGTCTGACCACTGGAGTGTGTGATGGGACCGTGTGGAGGGAGATTCACTCTGTGTCTGACCCCGAGAGATTATGATGTGACGGTGTGGATATAAATTCACTCTGTGTCTGACTCCGGGTGTGTTTGATGGGACCGTGTAGAGGAATAATCACTCTGAGTCTGACCCCGGGGGTGTTTGATGGGACCGTGCAGAGGAAAATCACTCTGTGTCTGACCCCGGGAGTGTTTGATGGGACCGTGTTGAGGAATAATCACTCTGTGTCTGACCCCGGGAATGTTTGATGGGACCGTGTAGAGGAATAATCACTCTGTGTCTGACCCCGGGAGTGTGTGATGGGACGGCGTGGAGGGAGATTCACTCTGTGTCTGAACCCGGGAGTGTTTGATGGGACCGTGTAGAGGAAAAATCTCTCCGTGCCTGTCCCCGGGAGAGTTTGATCGGACCGTGTAGAGGAATAATCACACTGTGTCTGACCCCGGGAGTGTGTGATGGGACGGCGTGGAGGGAGATTCACTCTGTGTCTGAACCCGGGAGTGTTTGATGGGACCGTGCAGAGGAATAATCACTCTGTCTCTGACCACGGGAGTGTATGATGGGACGGTGTGGAGGGAGATTCAGTCTGTGTCTGAACCCGGGAGTGTTTGATTGGACCGTGGAGAGGAATAATCATACTGTGTCTGACCACGGGAGAGTGTGATGGGACGGTGTGGATATAAATTCACTCTGTGTCTGACCCCGGAAGAGTTTGATGTGACCGAGTAGAGGAATAGTGACTCTGTGTCTGACCCCGGGAGTGTGTGATGGGACCGTGCAGAGGAATAATCTCTCTGTGTCTGACCCCGGAAGAGTTTGATGTGACCGTGTAGAGGAATAATGACTCTGTGTCTGACCCCGGGAGTGTGCGATGGGACGGCGTGGAGGCACATTCACTCTGTGTCTGACCCCGGGAGTGTTTGATTGGACCGTGTAGAGGAAAAATCACTCTGTGCCTGACCCCGGGAGTGTTTGATGGGACCTTGTAGAGGAATAATCACTCTGTGTCTGACCCCGGGAGTGTGTGATGGGACGGCGTGGAGGGAGATTCACTCTGTGTCTGACCCCGGGAGTGTTTGATGCGACCGTGCAGAGGAATAAACACTCTGTCTCGGACCACGGGAGTGTGTGATGGGACGGTGTGGAGGGAGATTCAGTCTGTGCCTAACCGCGGGAGTGTTTGATGGGACCGTGTAGAGGAATAATCATACTGTGTCTGACCACGGGAGTGTGTGATGGGACCGTGTGTAGGGAGATTCACTCTTTGTCAGACCCCGGGAGTGTTTGATGGGCCCGTGTAGAGGAATAATCACTCTGTGTCTGACCACGGGAGTGTCTGATGGGACGGTGTGGATATAAATTCACTCTGTGTCTGACCCCGGGAGCGTTAGTTGGGACCGTGTAGAGGAATAATCTCTCTGTGTCTGACACCGGGAGTGTTTGATGAGACCGTGGAGAGGAATAATCATACTGTGTCTGACCACTGCAGTGTGTGATGGGACCGTGTGGAGGGAGATTCACTCTGTGTCTGACCCCGAGAGATTATGATGTGACGGTGTGGATATAAATTCACTCTGTGTCTGACCCCGGGTGTGTTTGATGGGACCGTGTAGAGGAATAATCACTCTGAGTCTGATACCGGGAGTTTGTGATGGGACGGTGTGGATTGAGACTCACTCTGTGTCTGACCCCGGGAGTGTTTGATGGGACCGTGCAGAGGAAAAATCACTCTGTGTCTGACCCCGGGAGTGTTTGATGGGACCGTGTTGAGGAATAATCACTCTGTGTCTGACCCCGGGAGTGTTTGATGGGACCGGGTAGAGGAATAATCACTCTGTGTCTGACCCCGGGAGTGTGTGATGGGACGGCGTGGAGGGAGATTCACTCTGTGTCTGAACCCGGGAGTGTCTGATGGGACCGTGTAGAGGAAAAATCACTCTGTGCCTGACCCCGGGAGAGTTTGATGGGACCGTGTAGAGGAATAATCACTCTGTGTCTGAACCCGGGAGTGTCTGATGGGACGGCGTGGAGGGAGATTCACTCTGTCTCTGAACCCGGGAGTGTCTGATGGGACCGTGTAGAGGAAAAATCACTCTGTGTCTGACCCCGGGAGTGTGTGATGGGACGGCGTGGAGGGAGACTCACTCTGTGTCAGAACCCGGGAGTGTTTGATGGGACCGTGCAGAGGAATAATCACTCTGTCTCTGACCACGGGAGTGTGTGATGGGACGGTGTGGAGGGAGATTCAGTCTGTGTCTGAACCCGGGAGTGTTTGATGGGACCGTGGAGAGGAATAATCACTCTGTGTCTGACCACGGGATTGTGTGATGGGACGGGGTGGATATAAATTCACTCTGTGTCTGACCCCGGAAGAGTTTGATGTGACCGTGTAGAGGAATAATCTCTCTGTGTCTGACCCCGGGAGTGTTTGATGGGACCGTGTAGAGGAATAATCACTATGTGTCTGACCCCGGGAGTGTGTGATGGGACCGTGTAGAGGAATAATCTCTCTGTGTCTGACCCCGGAAGAGTTTGATGTGACCGTGTAGAGGAATAATGACTCTGTGTCTGACCCCGCGAGTGTGTGATGGGTCGGCGTGGAGGCACATTCACTCTGTGTCTGACCCCGGGAGTGTTTGATTGGACCGTGTAGAGGAAAAATCACTCTGTGCCTGACCCCAGGAGTGTTTGATGGGACCTTGTAGAGGAATAATCACTCTGTGTCTGACCCCGGGAGTGTGTGATGGGACGGCGTGGAGGGAGATTCACTCTGTGTCTGACCCCGGGAGTGTTTGATGCGACCGTGCAGAGGAATAAACACTCTGTCTCGGTCCACTGGAGTGTGTGATGGGACGGTGTGGAGGGAGATTCAGTCTGTGCCTAACCGCGGGAGTGCTTGATGGGACCGTGGAGAGGAATAATCATACTGTGTCTGACCACGGGAGTGTGTGATGGGACGGTGTGTAGGGAGATTCACTCTTTGTCTGACCCCGGGAGTGTTTGATGGGCCCGTGTAGAGGAATAATCACTCTGTGTCTGACCACGGGAGTGTCTGATGGGACGGTGTGGATATAAATTCACTCTGTGTCTGACCCCGGGAGCGTTAGTTGGGACCGTGTAGAGGAATAATCTCTCTGTGTCTGACCCCGGGAGTGTTTGATGGGACCGTGGAGAGGAATAATCATACTGTGTCTGACCACTGGAGTGTGTGATGGGACGGTGTGGAGGGAGATTCACTCTGTGTCTGACCCCGAGAGATTATGATGTGACGGTGTGGATATAAATTCACTCTGTGTCTGACCCCGGGTGTGTTTGATGGGACCGTGTAGAGGAATAATCACTCTGAGTCTGATACCGGGAGTTTGTGATGGGACGGTGTGGATTGAGACTCACTCTGTGTCTGACCCCGGGAGTGTTTGATGGGACCGTGCAGAGGAAAAATCACTCTGTGTCTGACCCCGGGAGTGTTTGATGGGACCGTGTTGAGGAATAATCACTCTGTGTCTGACCCCGGGAGTGTTTGATAGGACCGGGTAGAGGAATAATCACTCTGTGTCTGACCCCGGGAGTGTGTGATGGGACGGCGTGGAGGGAGATTCACTCTGTGTCTGAACCCGGGAGTGTATGATGGGACCGTGTAGAGGAAAAATCACTCTGTGCCTGACCCCGGGAGAGTTTGATGGGACCGTGTAGAGGAATAATCACTCTGTGTCTGACCCCGGGAGTGTGTGATGGGACGGCGTGGAGGGAGATTCACTCTGTGTCTGAAGCCGGGAGTGTTTGATGGGACCGTGCAGAGGAATAATCACTCTGTCTCTGACCACGGGAGTGTGTGATGGGACGGTGTGGAGGGAGATTCAGTCTGTGTCTGAACCCGGGAGTGTTTGATGGGCCCGTGTAGAGGAATAATCACTCTGTGTCTGACCACGGGAGTGTCTGATGGGACGGTGTGGATATAAATTCACTCTGTGTCTGACCCCGGGAGCGTTAGTTGGGACCGTGTAGAGGAATAATCTCTCTGTGTCTGACCCCGGGAGTGTTTGATGAGACCGTGGAGAGGAATAATCATACTGTGTCTGACCACTGGAGTGTGTGATCGGACCGTGTGGAGGGAGATTCACTCTGTGTCTGACCCCGAGAGATTATGATGTGACGGTGTGGATATAAATTCACTCTGTGTCTGACCCCGGGTGTGTTTGATGGGACCGTGTAGAGGAATAATCACTCTGAGTCTGATACCGGGAGTTTGTGATGGGACGGTGTGGATTGAGACTCACTCTGTGTCTGACCCCGGGAGTGTTTGATGGGACCGTGCAGAGGAAAAATCACTCTGTGTCTGACCCCGGGAGTGTTTGATGGGACCGTGTTGAGGAATAATCACTCTGTGTCTGACCCCGGGAGTGTTTGATGGGACCGGGTAGAGGAATAATCACTCTGTGTCTGACCCCGGGAGTGTGTGATGGGACGGCGTGGAGGGAGATTCACTCTGTGTCTGAACCCGGGAGTGTTTGATGGGACCGTGTAGAGGAAAAATCACTCTGTGCCTGACCCCGGGAGAGTTTGATGGGACCGTGTAGAGGAATAATCACTCAGTGTCTGACCCCGGGATTGTGTGATGGGACGGCGTGGAGGGATATTCAGTCTGTGTCTGAACCCGGGAGTGTTTGATGGGACCGTGCAGAGGAATAATCACTCTGTTTCTGACCACGGGAGTGTGTGATGGGACGGTGTGGAGGGAGATTCAGTCTGTGTCTGAACCCGGGAGTGTTTGATGGGACCGTGGAGAGGAATAATCACTCTGTGTCTGACCACGGGATTGTGTGATGGGACGGGGTGGATATAAATTCACTCTGTGTCTGACCCCGGAAGAGTTTGATGTGACCGTGTAGAGGAATAGTGACTCTGTGTCTGACCCCGGGAGTGTGTGATGGGACCGTGTAGAGGAATAATCTCTCTGTGTCTGACCCCGGAAGAGTTTGATGTGACCGTGTAGAGGAATAATCTCTCTGTGTCTGACCCCGGGAGTGTTTGATGGGACCGTGTAGAGGAATAATCACTATGTGTCTGACCCCGGGAGTGTGTGATGGGACCGTGTAGAGGAATAATCTCTCTGTGTCTGACCCCGGAAGAGTTTGATGTGACCGTGTAGAGGAATAATGACTCTGTGTCTGACCCCGCGAGTGTGTGATGGGTCGGCGTGGAGGCACATTCACTCTGTGTCTGACCCCGGGAGTGTTTGATTGGACCGTGTAGAGGAAAAATCACTCTGTGCCTGACCCCAGGAGTGTTTGATGGGACCTTGTAGAGGAATAATCACTCTGTGTCTGACCCCGGGAGTGTGTGATGGGACGGCGTGGAGGGAGATTCACTCTGTGTCTGAAGCCGGGAGTGTTAGATGGGACCGTGCAGAGGAATAATCACTCTGTCTCTGACCACGGGAGTGTGTGATGGGACGGTGTGGAGGGAGATTCAGTCTGTGTCTGAACCCGGGAGTGTTTGATGGGCCCGTGTAGAGGAATAATCACTCTGTGTCTGACCACGGGAGTGTCTGATGGGACGGTGTGGATATAAATTCACTCTGTGTCTGACCCCGGGAGCGTTAGTTGGGACCGTGTAGAGGAATAATCTCTCTGTGTCTGACCCCGGGAGTGTTTGATGAGACCGTGGAGAGGAATAATCATACTGTGTCTGACCACTGGAGTGTGTGATGGGACCGTGTGGAGGGAGATTCACTCTGTGTCTGACCCCGAGAGATTATGATGTGACGGTGTGGATATAAATTCACTCTGTGTCTGACCCCGGGTGTGTTTGATGGGACCGTGTAGAGGAATAATCACTCTGAGTCTGATACCGGGAGTTTGTGATGGGACGGTGTGGATTGAGACTCACTCTGTGTCTGACCCCGGGAGTGTTTGATGGGACCGTGCAGAGGAAAAATCACTCTGTGTCTGACCCCGGGAGTGTTTGATGGGACCGTGTTGAGGAATAATCACTCTGTGTCTGACCCCGGGAGTGTTTGATGGGACCGGGTAGAGGAATAATCACTCTGTGTCTGACCCCGGGAGTGTGTGATGGGACGGCGTGGAGGGAGATTCACTCTGTGTCTGAACCCGGGAGTGTTTGATGGGACCGTGTAGAGGAAAAATCACTCTGTGCCTGACCCCGGGAGAGTTTGATGGGACCGTGTAGAGGAATAATCACTCTGTGTCTGACCCCGGGAGTGTGTGATGGGACGGCGTGGAGGGAGATTCAGTCTGTGTCTGAACCCGGGAGTGTTTGATGGGACCGTGCAGAGGAATAATCACTCTGTTTCTGACCACGGGATTGTGTGATGGGACGGGGTGGATATAAATTCACTCTGTGTCTGACCCCGGAAGAGTTTGATGTGACCGTGTAGAGGAATAGTGACTCTGTGTCTGACCCCGGGAGTGTGTGATGGGACCGTGTAGAGGAATAATCTCTCTGTGTCTGACCCCGGAAGAGTTTGATGTGACCGTGTAGAGGAATAATCTCTCTGTGTCTGACCCCGGGAGTGTTTGATGGGACCGTGTAGAGGAATAATCACTATGTGTCTGACCCCGGGAGTGTGTGATGGGACCGTGTAGAGGAATAATCTCTCTGTGTCTGACCCCGGAAGAGTTTGATGTGACCGTGTAGAGGAATAATGACTCTGTGTCTGACCCCGGGAGTGTGTGATGGGTCGGCGTGGAGGCACATTCACTCTGTGTCTGACCCCGGGAGTGTTTGATTGGACCGTGTAGAGGAAAAATCACTCTGTGCCTGACCCCAGGAGTGTTTGATGGGACCTTGTAGAGTTATAATCACTCTGTGTCTGACCCCGGGAGTGTGTGATGGGACGGCGTGGAGGGAGATTCACTCTGTGTCTGACCCCGGGAGTGTGTGATGGGACGCCGTGGAGGGAGATGCACTCTGTGTCTGACCCCGAGAGATTATGATGTGACGGTGTGGATATAAATTCACTCTGTGTCTGACCCCGGGTGTGTTTGATGGGACCGTGTAGAGGAATAATCACTCTGAGTCTGATACCGGGAGTTTGTGATGGGACGGTGTGGATTGAGACTCACTCTGTGTCTGACCCCGGGAGTGTGTGATGGGACCGTGTAGAGGAATAATCTCTCTGTGTCTGACCCCGGAAGAGTTTGATGTGACCGTGTAGAGGAATAATGACTCTGTGTCTGACCCCGGGAGTGTGTGATGGGACGGCGTGGAGGCACATTCACTCTGTGTCTGACCCCGGGAGCGTTAGTTGGGACCGTGTAGAGGAATAATCTCTCTGTGTCTGACCCCGGGAGTGTTTGATGAGACCGTGGAGACGAATAATCATACTGTGTCTGACCACTGGAGTGTGTGATTGGACGGTGTGGAGGGAGATTCACTCTGTGTCTGACCCCGGGAATGTTTGATTGGACCGTGTAGAGGAAAAATCACTCTGTGCCTGACCCCGGGAGTGTTTGATGGGACCTTGTAGAGGAATAATCACTCTGTGTCGGACCCCGGGAGTGTGTGATGGGACGGCGTGGAGGGAGATTCACTCTGTGTCTGACCCCGGGAGTGTTTGATGCGACCGTGCAGAGGAATAAACACTCTGTCTCCGACCACGGGAGTGTGTGATGGGACGGTGTGGAGGGAGATTCAGTCTGTGCCTAACCGCGGGAGTGTTTGATGGGCCCGTGTAGAGGAATAATCACTCTGTGTCTGACCACGGGAGTGTCTGATGGGACGGTGTGGATATAATTCACTCTGTGTCTGACGCCGGGAGCGTTAGTTGGGACCGTGTAGAGGAATAATCTCTCTGTGTCTGACCCCGGGAGTGTTTGATGAGACCGTGGAGAGGAATAATCATACTGTGTCTGACCACTGGAGTGTGTGATGGGACCGTGTGGAGGGAGATTCACTCTGTGTCTGACCCCGAGAGATTATGATGTGACGGTGTGGATATAAATTCACTCTGTGTCTGACTCCGGGTGTGTTTGATGGGACCGTGTAGAGGAATAATCACTCTGAGTCTGACCCCGGGGGTGTTTGATGGGACCGTGCAGAGGAAAATCACTCTGTGTCTGACCCCGGGAGTGTTTGATGGGACCGTGTTGAGGAATAATCACTCTGTGTCTGACCCCGGGAATGTTTGATGGGACCGTGTAGAGGAATAATCACTCTGTGTCTGACCCCGGGAGTGTGTGATGGGACGGCGTGGAGGGAGATTCACTCTGTGTCTGAACCCGGGAGTGTTTGATGGGACCGTGTAGAGGAAAAATCTCTCCGTGCCTGTCCCCGGGAGAGTTTGATCGGACCGTGTAGAGGAATAATCACACTGTGTCTGACCCCGGGAGTGTGTGATGGGACGGCGTGGAGGGAGATTCACTCTGTGTCTGAACCCGGGAGTGTTTGATGGGACCGTGCAGAGGAATAATCACTCTGTCTCTGACCACGGGAGTGTATGATGGGACGGTGTGGAGGGAGATTCAGTCTGTGTCTGAACCCGGGAGTGTTTGATTGGACCGTGGAGAGGAATAATCATACTGTGTCTGACCACGGGAGAGTGTGATGGGACGGTGTGGATATAAATTCACTCTGTGTCTGACCCCGGAAGAGTTTGATGTGACCGAGTAGAGGAATAGTGACTCTGTGTCTGACCCCGGGAGTGTGTGATGGGACCGTGCAGAGGAATAATCTCTCTGTGTCTGACCCCGGAAGAGTTTGATGTGACCGTGTAGAGGAATAATGACTCTGTGTCTGACCCCGGGAGTGTGCGATGGGACGGCGTGGAGGCACATTCACTCTGTGTCTGACCCCGGGAGTGTTTGATTGGACCGTGTAGAGGAAAAATCACTCTGTGCCTGACCCCGGGAGTGTTTGATGGGACCTTGTAGAGGAATAATCACTCTGTGTCTGACCCCGGGAGTGTGTGATGGGACGGCGTGGAGGGAGATTCACTCTGTGTCTGACCCCGGGAGTGTTTGATGCGACCGTGCAGAGGAATAAACACTCTGTCTCGGACCACGGGAGTGTGTGATGGGACGGTGTGGAGGGAGATTCAGTCTGTGCCTAACCGCGGGAGTGTTTGATGGGACCGTGTAGAGGAATAATCATACTGTGTCTGACCACGGGAGTGTGTGATGGGACCGTGTGTAGGGAGATTCACTCTTTGTCAGACCCCGGGAGTGTTTGATGGGCCCGTGTAGAGGAATAATCACTCTGTGTCTGACCACGGGAGTGTCTGATGGGACCTGATGGGACGGTGTGGATATAAATTCACTCTGTGTCTGACCCCGGGAGCGTTAGTTGGGACCGTGTAGAGGAATAATCTCTCTGTGTCTGACACCGGGAGTGTTTGATGAGACCGTGGAGAGGAATAATCATACTGTGTCTGACCACTGCAGTGTGTGATGGGACCGTGTGGAGGGAGATTCACTCTGTGTCTGACCCCGAGAGATTATGATGTGACGGTGTGGATATAAATTCACTCTGTGTCTGACCCCGGGTGTGTTTGATGGGACCGTGTAGAGGAATAATCACTCTGAGTCTGATACCGGGAGTTTGTGATGGGACGGTGTGGATTGAGACTCACTCTGTGTCTGACCCCGGGAGTGTTTGATGGACCGTGCAGAGGAAAAATCACTCTGTGTCTGACCCCGGGAGTGTTTGATGGGACCGTGTTGAGGAATAATCACTCTGTGTCTGACCCGGAGTGTTTGATGGGACCGGGTAGAGGAATAATCACTCTGTGTCTGACCCCGGGAGTGTGTGATGGGACGGCGTGGAGGGAGATTCACTCTGTGTCTGAACCCGGGAGTGTCTGATGGGACCGTGTAGAGGAAAAATCACTCTGTGCCTGACCCCGGGAGAGTTTGATGGGACCGTGTAGAGGAATAATCACTCTGTGTCTGAACCCGGGAGTGTCTGATGGGACGGCGTGGAGGGAGATTCACTCTGTCTCTGAACCCGGGAGTGTCTGATGGGACCGTGTAGAGGAAAAATCACTCTGTGTCTGACCCCGGGAGTGTGTGATGGGACGGCGTGGAGGGAGACTCACTCTGTGTCAGAACCCGGGAGTGTTTGATGGGACCGTGCAGAGGAATAATCACTCTGTGTCTGACCACGGGATTGTGTGATGGACGGGGTGGATATAAATTCACTCTGTGTCTGACCCCGGAAGAGTTTGATGTGACCGTGTAGAGGAATAATCTCTCTGTGTCTGACCCCGGGAGTGTTTGATGGGACCGTGTAGAGGAATAATCACTATGTGTCTGACCCCGGGAGTGTGTGATGGGACCGTGTAGAGGAATAATCTCTCTGTGTCTGACCCCGAAGAGTTTGATGTGACCGTGTAGAGGAATAATGACTCTGTGTCTGACCCCGCGAGTGTGTGATGGGTCGGCGTGGAGGCACATTCACTCTGTGTCTGACCCCGGGAGTGTTTGATTGGACCGTGTAGAGGAAAAATCACTCTGTGCCTGACCCCAGGAGTGTTTGATGGGACCTTGTAGAGGAATAATCACTCTGTGTCTGACCCCGGGAGTGTGTGATGGGACGGCGTGGAGGGAGATTCACTCTGTGTCTGACCCCGGGAGTGTTTGATGCGACCGTGCAGAGGAATAAACACTCTGTCTCGGTCCACTGGAGTGTGTGATGGGACGGTGTGGAGGGAGATTCAGTCTGTGCCTAACCGCGGAGTGCTTGATGGGACCGTGGAGAGGAATAATCATACTGTGTCTGACCACGGGAGTGTGTGATGGGACGGTGTGTAGGGAGATTCACTCTTTGTCTGACCCCGGGAGTGTTTGATGGGCCCGTGTAGAGGAATAATCACTCTGTGTCTGACCACGGGAGTGTCTGATGGGACGGTGTGGATATAAATTCACTCTGTGTCTGACCCCGGGAGCGTTAGTTGGGACCGTGTAGAGGAATAATCTCTCTGTGTCTGACCCCGGGAGTGTTTGATGGGACCGTGGAGAGGAATAATCATACTGTGTCTGACCACTGGAGTGTGTGATGGGACGGTGTGGAGGGAGATTCACTCTGTGTCTGACCCCGAGAGATTATGATGTGACGGTGTGGATATAAATTCACTCTGTGTCTGACCCCGGGTGTGTTTGATGGGACCGTGTAGAGGAATAATCACTCTGAGTCTGATACCGGGAGTTTGTGATGGGACGGTGTGGATTGAGACTCACTCTGTGTCTGACCCCGGAGTGTTTGATGGGACCGTGCAGAGGAAAAATCACTCTGTGTCTGACCCCGGGAGTGTTTGATGGGACCGTGTTGAGGAATAATCACTCTGTGTCTGACCCCGGGAGTGTTTGATAGGACCGGGTAGAGGAATAATCACTCTGTGTCTGACCCCGGGAGTGTGTGATGGGACGGCGTGGAGGGAGATTCACTCTGTGTCTGAACCCGGGAGTGTATGATGGGACCGTGTAGAGGAAAAATCACTCTGTGCCTGACCCCGGGAGAGTTTGATGGGACCGTGTAGAGGAATAATCACTCTGTGTCTGACCCCGGGAGTGTGTGATGGGACGGCGTGGAGGGAGATTCACTCTGTGTCTGAAGCCGGGAGTGTTTGATGGGACCGTGCAGAGGAATAATCACTCTGTCTCTGACCACGGGAGTGTGTGATGGGACGGTGTGGAGGGAGATTCAGTCTGTGTCTGAACCCGGGAGTGTTTGATGGGCCCGTGTAGAGGAATAATCACTCTGTGTCTGACCACGGGAGTGTCTGATGGGACGGTGTGGATATAAATTCACTCTGTGTCTGACCCCGGGAGCGTTAGTTGGGACCGTGTAGAGGAATAATCTCTCTGTGTCTGACCCCGGGAGTGTTTGATGAGACCGTGGAGAGGAATAATCATACTGTGTCTGACCACTGGAGTGTGTGATGGGACCGTGTGGAGGGAGATTCACTCTGTGTCTGACCCCGAGAGATTATGATGTGACGGTGTGGATATAAATTCACTCTGTGTCTGACCCCGGGTGTGTTTGATGGACCGTGTAGAGGAATAATCACTCTGAGTCTGATACCGGGAGTTTGTGATGGGACGGTGTGGATTGAGACTCACTCTGTGTCTGACCCCGGAGTGTTTGATGGGACCGTGCAGAGGAAAAATCACTCTGTGTCTGACCCCGGGAGTGTTTGATGGGACCGTGTTGAGGAATAATCACTCTGTGTCTGACCCCGGGAGTGTTTGATGGGACCGGGTAGAGGAATAATCACTCTGTGTCTGACCCCGGGAGTGTGTGATGGGACGGCGTGGAGGGAGATTCACTCTGTGTCTGAACCCGGGAGTGTTTGATGGGACCGTGTAGAGGAAAAATCACTCTGTGCCTGACCCCGGGAGAGTTTGATGGGACCGTGTAGAGGAATAATCACTCAGTGTCTGACCCGGGATTGTGTGATGGGACGGCGTGGAGGGATATTCAGTCTGTGTCTGAACCCGGGAGTGTTTGATGGGACCGTGCAGAGGAATAATCACTCTGTTTCTGACCACGGGAGTGTGTGATGGGACGGTGTGGAGGGAGATTCAGTCTGTGTCTGAACCCGGGAGTGTTTGATGGGACCGTGGAGAGGAATAATCACTCTGTGTCTGACCACGGGATTGTGTGATGGGACGGGGTGGATATAAATTCACTCTGTGTCTGACCCCGGAAGAGTTTGATGTGACCGTGTAGAGGAATAGTGACTCTGTGTCTGACCCCGGGAGTGTGTGATGGGACCGTGTAGAGGAATAATCTCTCTGTGTCTGACCCCGGAAGAGTTTGATGTGACCGTGTAGAGGAATAATCTCTCTGTGTCTGACCCCGGGAGTGTTTGATGGGACCGTGTAGAGGAATAATCACTATGTGTCTGACCCCGGGAGTGTGTGATGGGACCGTGTAGAGGAATAATCTCTCTGTGTCTGACCCCGGAAGAGTTTGATGTGACCGTGTAGAGGAATAATGACTCTGTGTCTGACCCCGCGAGTGTGTGATGGGTCGGCGTGGAGGCACATTCACTCTGTGTCTGACCCCGGGAGTGTTTGATTGGACCGTGTAGAGGAAAAATCACTCTGTGCCTGACCCCAGGAGTGTTTGATGGGACCTTGTAGAGGAATAATCACTCTGTGTCTGACCCCGGGAGTGTGTGATGGGACGGCGTGGAGGGAGATTCACTCTGTGTCTGAAGCCGGGAGTGTTAGATGGGACCGTGCAGAGGAATAATCACTCTGTCTCTGACCACGGGAGTGTGTGATGGGACGGTGTGGAGGGAGATTCAGTCTGTGTCTGAACCCGGGAGTGTTTGATGGGCCCGTGTAGAGGAATAATCACTCTGTGTCTGACCACGGGAGTGTCTGATGGGACGGTGTGGATATAAATTCACTCTGTGTCTGACCCCGGGAGCGTTAGTTGGGACCGTGTAGAGGAATAATCTCTCTGTGTCTGACCCCGGGAGTGTTTGATGAGACCGTGGAGAGGAATAATCATACTGTGTCTGACCACTGGAGTGTGTGATGGGACCGTGTGGAGGGAGATTCACTCTGTGTCTGACCCCGAGAGATTATGATGTGACGGTGTGGATATAAATTCACTCTGTGTCTGACCCCGGGTGTGTTTGATGGGACCGTGTAGAGGAATAATCACTCTGAGTCTGATACCGGGAGTTTGTGATGGGACGGTGTGGATTGAGACTCACTCTGTGTCTGACCCCGGGAGTGTTTGATGGGACCGTGCAGAGGAAAAATCACTCTGTGTCTGACCCCGGGAGTGTTTGATGGGACCGTGTTGAGGAATAATCACTCTGTGTCTGACCCCGGGAGTGTTTGATGGGACCGGGTAGAGGAATAATCACTCTGTGTCTGACCCCGGGAGTGTGTGATGGGACGGCGTGGAGGGAGATTCACTCTGTGTCTGAACCCGGGAGTGTTTGATGGGACCGTGTAGAGGAAAAATCACTCTGTGCCTGACCCCGGGAGAGTTTGATGGGACCGTGTAGAGGAATAATCACTCTGTGTCTGACCCCGGGAGTGTGTGATGGGACGGCGTGGAGGGAGATTCAGTCTGTGTCTGAACCCGGGAGTGTTTGATGGGACCGTGCAGAGGAATAATCACTCTGTTTCTGACCACGGGATTGTGTGATGGGACGGGGTGGATATAAATTCACTCTGTGTCTGACCCCGGAAGAGTTTGATGTGACCGTGTAGAGGAATAGTGACTCTGTGTCTGACCCCGGGAGTGTGTGATGGGACCGTGTAGAGGAATAATCTCTCTGTGTCTGACCCCGGAAGAGTTTGATGTGACCGTGTAGAGGAATAATCTCTCTGTGTCTGACCCCGGGAGTGTTTGATGGGACCGTGTAGAGGAATAATCACTATGTGTCTGACCCCGGGAGTGTGTGATGGGACCGTGTAGAGGAATAATCTCTCTGTGTCTGACCCCGGAAGAGTTTGATGTGACCGTGTAGAGGAATAATGACTCTGTGTCTGACCCCGGGAGTGTGTGATGGGTCGGCGTGGAGGCACATTCACTCTGTGTCTGACCCCGGGAGTGTTTGATTGGACCGTGTAGAGGAAAAATCACTCTGTGCCTGACCCCAGGAGTGTTTGATGGGACCTTGTAGAGTTATAATCACTCTGTGTCTGACCCCGGGAGTGTGTGATGGGACGGCGTGGAGGGAGATTCACTCTGTGTCTGACCCCGGGAGTGTGTGATGGGACGCCGTGGAGGGAGATGCACTCTGTGTCTGACCCCGAGAGATTATGATGTGACGGTGTGGATATAAATTCACTCTGTGTCTGACCCCGGGTGTGTTTGATGGGACCGTGTAGAGGAATAATCACTCTGAGTCTGATACCGGGAGTTTGTGATGGGACGGTGTGGATTGAGACTCACTCTGTGTCTGACCCCGGGAGTGTTTGATGGGACCGTGCAGAGGAAAAATCACTCTGTGTCTGACCCCGGGAGTGTTTGATGGGACCGTGTTGAGGAATAATCACTCTGTGTCTGACCCCGGGAGTGTTTCATGGGACCGGGAAGAGGAATAATCACTCTGAGTCTGACCCCGGGAGTGTGTGATGGGACGGCGTGGAGGGAGATTCACTCTGTGTCTGAACCCGGGAGTGTATGATGGGACCGTGTAGAGGAAAAATCACTCTGTGCCTGACCCCGGGAGAGTTTGATGGGACAGTGTAGAGGAATAATCACTCTGTGTCTGACCCCGGGAGTGTGTGATGGGACGGCGTGGAGGGAGATTCACTCTGTGTCTGAAGCCGGGAGTGTTTGATGGGACCGTGCAGAGGAATAATCACTCTGTCTCTGACCACGGGAGTGTGTGATGGGACGGTGTGGAGGGAGATTCAGTCTGTGTCTGAACCCGGGAGTGTTTGATGGGACCGTGGAGAGGAATAATCATACTGTGTCTGACCACGGGAGAGTGTGATGGGACTGTGTGTAGGGAGATTCACTCTTTGTCTGAACCCGGGATTGTTTGATGGGACCGTGTAGAGCAATAATCACTCTGTGTCTGACCACGGGATTGTGTGATGGGACGGGGTGGATATAAATTCACTCTGTGTCTGACCCCGGAAGAGTTTGATGTGACCGTGTAGAGGAATAGTGACTCTGTGTCTGACCCCGGGAGTGTGTGATGGGACCGTGTAGAGGAATAATCTCTCTGTGTCTGACCCCGGAAGAGTTTGATGTGACCGTGTAGAGGAATAATCTCTCTGTGTCTGACCCCGGGAGTGTTTGATGGGACCGTGTAGAGGAATAATCACTATGTGTCTGACCCCGGGAGTGTGTGATGGGACGGCGTGGAGGGAGATTCACTCTGTGTCTGAAGCCGGGAGTGTTTGATGGGACCGTGCAGAGGAATAATCACTCTGTCTCTGACCACGGGAGTGTGTGATGGGACGGTGTGGAGGGAGATTCAGTCTGTGTCTGAACCCGGGAGTGTTGGATGGGCCCGTGTAGAGGAATAATCACTCTGTGTCTGACCACGGGAGTGTCTGATGGGACGGTGTGGATATAAATTCACTCTGTGTCTGACCCCGGGAGCGTTAGTTGGGACCGTGTAGAGGAATAATCTCTCTGTGTCTGACCCCGGGAGTGTTTGATGAGACCGTGGAGAGGAATAATCATACTGTGTCTGACCACTGGAGTGTGTGATGGGACCGTGTGGAGGGAGATTCACTCTGTGTCTGACCCCGAGAGATTATGATGTGACGGTGTGGATATAAATTCACTCTGTGTCTGACCCCGGGTGTGTTTGATGGGACCGTGTAGAGGAATAATCACTCTGAGTCTGATACCGGGAGTTTGTGATGGGACGGTGTGGATTGAGACTCACTCTGTGTCTGACCCCGGGAGTGTTTGATGGGACCGTGCAGAGGAAAAATCACTCTGTGTCTGACCCCGGGAGTGTTTGATGGGACCGTGTTGAGGAATAATCACTCTGTGTCTGACCCCGGGAGTGTTTGATGGGACCGGGTAGAGGAATAATCACTCTGTGTCTGACCCCGGGAGTGTGTGATGGGACGGCGTGGAGGGAGATTCACTCTGTGTCTGAACCCGGGAGTGTTTGATGGGACCGTGTAGAGGAAAAATCACTCTGTGCCTGACCCCGGGAGAGTTTGATGGGACCGTGTAGAGGAATAATCACTCTGTGTCTGACCCCGGGAGTGTGTGATGGGACGGCGTGGAGGGAGATTCAGTCTGTGTCTGAACCCGGGAGTGTTTGATGGGACCGTGCAGAGGAATAATCACTCTGTTTCTGACCACGGGATTGTGTGATGGGACGGGGTGGATATAAATTCACTCTGTGTCTGACCCCGGAAGAGTTTGATGTGACCGTGTAGAGGAATAGTGACTCTGTGTCTGACCCCGGGAGTGTGTGATGGGACCGTGTAGAGGAATAATCTCTCTGTGTCTGACCCCGGAAGAGTTTGATGTGACCGTGTAGAGGAATAATCTCTCTGTGTCTGACCCCGGGAGTGTTTGATGGGACCGTGTAGAGGAATAATCACTATGTGTCTGACCCCGGGAGTGTGTGATGGGACCGTGTAGAGGAATAATCTCTCTGTGTCTGACCCCGGAAGAGTTTGATGTGACCGTGTAGAGGAATAATGACTCTGTGTCTGACCCCGGGAGTGTGTGATGGGTCGGCGTGGAGGCACATTCACTCTGTGTCTGACCCCGGGAGTGTTTGATTGGACCGTGTAGAGGAAAAATCACTCTGTGCCTGACCCCAGGAGTGTTTGATGGGACCTTGTAGAGTTATAATCACTCTGTGTCTGACCCCGGGAGTGTGTGATGGGACGGCGTGGAGGGAGATTCACTCTGTGTCTGACCCCGGGTGTGTTTGATGGGACCGTGTAGAGGAATAATCACTCTGAGTCTGATACCGGGAGTTTGTGATGGGACGGTGTGGATTGAGACTCACTCTGTGTCTGACCCCGGGAGTGTTTGATGGGACCGTGCAGATGAAAAATCACTCTGTGTCTGACCACGGGAGTGTTTGATGGGACCGTGTTGAGGAATAATCACTCTGTGTCTGACCCCGGGAGTGTTTGATGGGACCGGGTAGAGGAATAATCACTCTGTGTCTGACCCCGGGAGTGTGTGATGGGACGGCGTGGAGGGAGATTCACTCTGTGTCTGAACCCGGGAGTGTCTGATGGGACCGTGTAGAGGAAAAATCACTCTGTGCCTGACCCCGGGAGAGTTTGATGGGACCGTGTAGAGGAATAATCACTCTGTGCCTGACCCCGGGAGTGTGTGATGGGACGGCGTGGAGGGAGACTCACTCTGTGTCAGAACCCGGGAGTGTTTGATGGGACCGTGCAGAGGAATAATCACTCTGTCTCTGACCACGGGAGTGTGTGATGGGACGGTGTGGAGGGAGATTCAGTCTGTGTCTGAACCCGGGAGTGTTTGATGGGACCGTGGAGAGGAATAATCACTCTGTGTCTGACCACGGGATTGTGTGATGGGACGGGGTGGATATAAATTCACTCTGTGTCTGACCCCGGAAGAGTTTGATGTGACCGTGTAGAGGAATAGTGACTCTGTGTCTGACCCCGGGAGTGTGTGATGGGACCGTGTAGAGGAATAATCTCTCTGTGTCTGACCCCGGAAGAGTTTGATGTGACCGTGTAGAGGAATAATCTCTCTGTGTCTGACCCCGGGAGTGTTTGATGGGACCGTGTAGAGGAATAATCACTATGTGTCTGACCCCGGGAGTGTGTGATGGGACCGTGTAGAGGAATAATCTCTCTGTGTCTGACCCCGGAAGAGTTTGATGTGACCGTGTAGAGGAATAATGACTCTGTGTCTGACCCCGCGAGTGTGTGATGGGTCGGCGTGGAGGCACATTCACTCTGTGTCTGACCCCGGGAGTGTTTGATTGGACCGTGTAGAGGAAAAATCACTCTGTGCCTGACCCCAGGAGTGTTTGATGGGACCTTGTAGAGGAATAATCACTCTGTGTCTGACCCCGGGAGTGTGTGATGGGACGGCGTGGAGGGAGATTCACTCTGTGTCTGACCCCGGGAGTGTTTGATGCGACCGTGCAGAGGAATAAACACTCTGTCTCGGTCCACTGGAGTGTGTGATGGGACGGTGTGGAGGGAGATTCAGTCTGTGCCTAACCGCGGGAGTGCTTGATGGGACCGTGGAGAGGAATAATCATACTGTGTCTGACCACGGGAGTGTGTGATGGGACGGTGTGTAGGGAGATTCACTCTTTGTCTGACCCCGGGAGTGTTTGATGGGCCCGTGTAGAGGAATAATCACTCTGTGTCTGACCACGGGAGTGTCTGATGGGACGGTGTGGATATAAATTCACTCTGTGTCTGACCCCGGGAGCGTTAGTTGGGACCGTGTAGAGGAATAATCTCTCTGTGTCTGACCCCGGGAGTGTTTGATGAGACCGTGGAGAGGAATAATCATACTGTGTCTGACCACTGGAGTGTGTGATGGGACCGTGTGGAGGGAGATTCACTCTGTGTCTGACCCCGAGAGATTATGATGTGACGGTGTGGATATAAATTCACTCTGTGTCTGACCCCGGGTGTGTTTGATGGGACCGTGTAGAGCAATAATCACTCTGAGTCTGATACCGGGAGTTTGTGATGGGACGGTGTGGATTGAGACTCACTCTGTGTCTGACCCCGGGAGTGTTTGATGGGACCGTGCAGAGGAAAAATCACTCTGTGTCTGACCCCGGGAGTGTTTGATGGGACCGTGTTGAGGAATAATCACTCTGTGTCTGACCCCGGGAGTGTTTGATAGGACCGGGTAGAGGAATAATCACTCTGTGTCTGACCCCGGGAGTGTGTGATGGGACGGCGTGGAGGGAGATTCACTCTGTGTCTGAAGCCGGGAGTGTTTGATGGGACCGTGCAGAGGAATAATCACTCTGTCTCTGACCACGGGAGTGTGTGATGGGACGGTGTGGAGGGAGATTCAGTCTGTGTCTGAACCCGGGAGTGTTTGATGGGCCGGTGTAGAGGAATAATCACTCTGTGTCTGACCACGGGAGTGTCTGATGGGACGGTGTGGATATAAATTCACTCTGTGTCTGACCCCGGGAGCGTTAGTTGGGACCGTGTAGAGGAATAATCTCTCTGTGTCTGACCCCGGGAGTGTTTGATGAGACCGTGGAGAGGAATAATCATACTGTGTCTGACCACTGGAGTGTGTGATGGGACCGTGTGGAGGGAGATTCACTCTGTGTCTGACCCCGAGAGATTATGATGTGACGGTGTGGATATAAATTCACTCTGTGTCTGACCCCGGGTGTGTTTGATGGGACCGTGTAGAGGAATAATCACTCTGAGTCTGATACCGGGAGTTTGTGATGGGACGGTGTGGATTGAGACTCACTCTGTGTCTGACCCCGGGAGTGTTTGATGGGACCGTGCAGAGGAAAAATCACTCTGTGTCTGACCCCGGGAGTGTTTGATGGGACCGTGTTGAGGAATAATCACTCTGTGTCTGACCCCGGGAGTGTTTGATGGGACCGGGTAGAGGAATAATCACTCTGTGTCTGACCCCGGGAGTGTGTGATGGGACGGCGTGGAGGGAGATTCACTCTGTGTCTGAACCCGGGAGTGTTTGATGGGACCGTGTAGAGGAAAAATCACTCTGTGCCTGACCCCGGGAGAGTTTGATGGGACCGTGTAGAGGAATAATCACTCTGTGTCTGACCCCGGGAGTGTGTGATGGGACGGCGTGGAGGGAGATTCAGTCTGTGTCTGAACCCGGGAGTGTTTGATGGGACCGTGCAGAGGAATAATCACTCTGTTTCTGACCACGGGATTGTGTGATGGGACGGGGTGGATATAAATTCACTCTGTGTCTGACCCCGGAAGAGTTTGATGTGACCGTGTAGAGGCATAGTGACTCTGTGTCTGACCCCGGGAGTGTGTGATGGGACCGTGTAGAGGGATAATCACTATGTGTCTGACCCCGGGAGTGTGTGATGGGACCGTGTAGAGGAATAATCTCTCTGTGTCTGACCCCGGAAGAGTTTGATGGGACCGTGCAGAGGAATAATCACTCTGTTTCTGACCACGGGATTGTGTGATGGGACGGGGTGGATATAAATTCACTCTGTGTCTGACCCCGGAAGAGTTTGATGTGACCGTGTAGAGGAATAATGACTCTGTGTCTGACCCCGGGAGCGTTAGTTGGGAACGTGTAGAGGAATAATCTCTCTGTGCCTGACCCCGGGAGAGTTTGATGGGACCGTGTAGAGGAATAATCACTCTGTGTCTGACCCCGGGAGTGTGTGATCGGACGGCGTGGAGGGAGATTCACTCTGTGTCTGAACCCGGGAGTGTTTGATGGGACCGTGTAGAGGAAAAATCACTCTGTGCCTGACCCCGGGAGAGTTTGATGGGACCGTGTAGAGGAATAATCACTCTGTGTCTGACCCCTGGAGTGTTTGATGAGACCATGGAGAGGAATAATCATACTGTGTCTGACCACTGGAGTGTGTGATGGGACGGTGTGGAGGGAGATTCACACTGTGTCTGACCCCGAGAGATTATGATGGGACGGTGTGGATATAAATTCACTCTGTGTCTGACCCCGGGAGTGTTAGTTGGGACCGTGTAGAGGAATAATCACTCTGTGTCTGACCCCGGGAGTGTTTGATGAGACCGTGGAGAGGAATAATCATACTGTGTCTGACCACTGGAGTGTGTCATGGGACGTTGTGGAGGGAGATTCACTCTGTGTCTGACCCCGAGAGATTATGATGGGACGGTGCGGATATAAATTCACTCTGTGTCTGACCCCGGGAGTGTTTGAAGGGACCGTGTAGAGGAATAATCACTCTGAGTCTGATACCGGGAGTTTGTGATGGGACGGTGTGGATTGAGACTCACTCTGTGTCTGACCCCGGGAGTGTTTGATGGGTCCGTGCAGAGGAAAAATCACTCTGTGTCTGACCCCGGGAGTGTTTGATGGGACCGTGTTGAGGAATAATCACTCTGTGTCTGACCCCGGGAGTGTTTGATGGGACAGTGTAGAGGAATAATCACTCTGTGTCTGACCCCGGGAGTGTGTGATGGGACGGCGTGGAGGCACATTCACTCTGTGTCTGACCCCGGGAGAGTTTGATTGGACCGTGTAGAGGAAAAAATCACTCTGTGCCTGACCCCGGGAGTGTTTGATGGGACCATGTAGAGGAATAATCACTCTGTGTCTGACCCCGGGAGTGTGTGATGGGACGGCGTGGAGGGAGATTCACTCTGTGTCTGACCCCTGGATTGTTTGATGGTACCGGGCAGAGGAATAATCACTCTGTCTCTGACCACGGGAGTGTGTGATGGGACGGTGTGGAGGGAGATTCAGTCTGTGTCTGACCCCGGGAGAGTTTCATGGGACCGTGTAGAGGAATAATCACTCTGTTTCTGACCCCGGGAGAGTGTGATGGGACCGTGTTGAGGAATAATCACTCTGTGTCTGACCCCGGGAGTGTTTGATGGGACCGTGTTGAGGAATAATCACTCTGTGTCTGACCCCGGGAGTGTGTGATGGGACGGCGTGGAGGGAGATTCACTCTGTGTCTGAACCCGGGAGTGTTTGATGGGACCGTGTAGAGGAAAAATCACTATGTGGCTGACCCCGGGAGTGTTAGATGGGACCGTGTAGAGGAATAATCACTCTGTGTCTGACCCCGGGAGTGTGTGATGGGACGGCGTGGAGGGAGATTCACTCTGTGTCTGAACCCGGGAGTGATTGATGGGACCGCGCAGAGGAATAATCACTCTGTCTCTGACCACGGGAGTGTGTGATGGGACGGTGTGGAGGGAGATTCAGTCTGTGTCTGACCCCGGGAGTGTTTGATGGGACCGTGGAGAGGAATATCATACTGTGTCTGACCACGGGAGTGTGTGATGGGACGCTGTGTAGGGAGATTCACTCTTTGTCTGACCCCGGGATTGTTTGATGGGACCGTGTAGAGGAATAATCACTATGTGTCTGACCACGGGATTGTGTGATGGGACGGTGTGGATATAAATTCACTCTGTGTCTGACCCCGGAAGAGATTGATGTGACCGTGTAGAGGAATAATGACTCTGTGTCTGACCCCGGGAGTGTGTGATGGGACCGTGTAGAAAGATAATCTCTCTGTGTCTGACCCCGGAATAGTTTGATGTGACCGTGTAGAGGAATAATGACTCTGTGTCTGACCCCTGGAGTGTTTGATGAGACCGTGGAGAGGAATAATCATACTGTGTCTGACCACTGGAGTGTGTGATGGGACGGTGTGGAGGGAAATTCACTCTGTGTCTGACCCCGAGAGATTATGATGGGGCGGTGTGGATATAAATTCACTCTGTGTCTGACCCCGGGAGTGTTAGTTGGGACCGTGTAGAGGAATAATGACTCTGTGTCTGACCCCTGGAGTGTTTGATGAGACCGTGGAGAGGAATAATCATACTGTGTCTGACCACTGGAGTGTGTGATGGGACGGTGTGGAGGGAAATTCACTCTGTGTCTGACCCCGAGAGATTATGATGGGGCGGTGTGGATATAAATTCACTCTGTGTCTGACCCCGGGAGTGTTAGTTGGGACCGTGTAGAGGAATAATCACTCTGTGTCTGACCCCGGAGTGTTTGATGAGACCGTGGAGAGGAATAATCATACTGTGTCTGACCACTGGAGTGTGTCATGGGACGTTGTGGAGGGAGATTCACTCTGTGTCTGACCCCGAGAGATTATGATGGGACGGTGCGGATATAAATTCACTCTGTGTCTGACCCCGGGAGTGTTTGAAGGGACCGTGTAGAGGAATAATCACTCTGAGTCTGATACCGGGAGTTTGTGATGGGACGGTGTGGATTGAGACTCACTCTGTGTCTGACCCCGGGAGTGTTTGATGGGACCGTGCAAAGGAAAAATCACTCTGTGTCTGACCACGGGAGTGTTTGATGGGACCGTGCAGAGGAAAAATCACTCTGTGTCTGACCCCGGGAGTGTTTGATGGGACAGTGTAGAGGAATAATCATACTGTGCCTGATACCGGAGTTTGTGATGGGACGGTGTGGATTGAGACTCACTCTGTGTCTGACCCCGGGAGTGTTTGATGGGACCGTGCAAAGGAAAAATCACTCTGTGTCTGACCCCGGGAGTGTTTGATGGGACCGTGCAAAGGAAAAATCACTCTGTGTCTGACCCCGGGAGTGTTTGATGGGACAGTGTAGAGGAATAATCACTCTGTGTCTGACCCCTGGAATGTGTGATGGGACGGCGTGGAGGCACATTCACTCTGTGTCTGACCCCGGGAGTGTTTGATTGGACCGTGTAGAGGAAAAATCACTCTGTGCCTGACCCCGGGAGTGTTTGATGGGACCTTGTAGAGGAATAATCACTCTGTGTCTGACCCCGGGAGTGTGTGATGGGACGGCGTGGAGGGAGATTCACTCTGTGTCTGACCACGGGAGTGTGTGATGGGACGGTGTGGAGGGAGATTCAGTCTGTGTATGACCCCGGGAGTGTTTGATGGGACCGTGGAGAGGAATAATCATACTGTGTCTGACCATGGGAGTGTGTGATGGGACGGTGTGTAGGGAGATTCACTCTTTGTCTGACCCCGGGAGTGTTTGATGGGACCGTGTAGAGGAATAATCACTCTGTGTCTGACCACGGGAGTGTGTGATGGGACGGTGTGGATATAAACTCACTCTGTGTCTGTCCCCGGGAGCGTTAGTTGGGACCGTGTTGAGGAATAATCTCTCTGTGTCTGACCCCGGGAGTGTTTGATGAGACCGTGGAGAGGAATAATCATACTGTGTCTGACCACTGGAGTCTGTGATGGGACCGTGTGGAGTGAGATTCACTCTGTGTCTGACCCCGAGAGATTATGATGGGACGGTGTGGATATAAATTCACTCTGTGTCTGACCCCGGGAGTGTTTGATGGGACCGTGTAGAGGAATAATCACTCTGAGTCTGATACCGGGAGTTTGTGATGGGACGGTGTGGATTGAGACTCACTCTGTGTCTGACCCCGGGAGTGTTTGATGGGACCGTGCAGAGGAAAAATCACTCTGTGTCTGACCCCGGGAGTGTTTGATGGGACCGTGCAGAGGAATAATCACTCTGTTTCTGACCACGGGAGTGTGCGATGGGACGGTGTGTAGGGAGATTCAGTCTGTGTCTGACCCCGGGAGTGTTTGATGGGACCGTGGAGAGGAATATCATACTGTGTCTGACCACGGGAGTGTGTGATGGGACGGTGTGTAGGGAGATTCCCTCTTTGTCTGACCC
>NW_026780151.1:0-52015 GCF_030144855.1 Hypanus sabinus
CTACCCTGTCTACCTGGGAGGTAACTTTCAGGGATCTGTGGGCATGTCCCCTGCCGCTTCTCCACACTACCTGGTAGCCCGCCATTTACTTTGTACTCTGCCTTGGAGTTTGTCCTTCCGACATGCACACCTCACACTTCCCCGGGTTGAACTCGGGTCCCCCTTGTGATCAGCTACTGTTGGTGAAGCTGCGTGCGAGGATTCGCAGGACAGCGGGAAGATCGACTACACCTGTTTACTGGCGTTCCCCCTGTCGTGGATTTCGCCTTGGGTTACAAATATCTCCCTCAACACAACAGAATCAGCTCTGCATTGGAACTGAACCGAACTTTCAAACATCCCATCGTCAGACTGTAACTATTCCCAGCTGAGCTTGTCTTTGTTTGGCGAACTTTATCTGTACTCCTATGTCCGCATAATGCTGCTAACCTTTGATTACCTGGTTAATTTACTATATTCAGTAGTTACTAATAAAATAGTGACTGTTAACCGCAAAATAAAGTGCGTCCTATTGCGGCTGATAGTTTTACAGGGTTGCGAGCGTGTAACAGGTACTCTCCCCAGGGTTGCGTGTACCTAACACCACGCAAACGACCGCCGCCGCGCTTGGCACAGCCTTCCTTTAACTTGCTCCAGCTAACCAATCCCAGAGGCCGGCTGGTCGCTGGTCGGAGCTCTTCTTCGTGAATTGCCCCGAAACTCTGCCTTTGAAAATCTCGATCGCCGCCCCGATTGAAAAGTGTCCCTCTTACGCGCTCCCTGCCGCAGATTGTACAACACGAACCGCTCTCTCCACTCGCCCCCTCTCTCCACTGACTGCGACCTCTCCTCCCGCAAACTCCGCCCCTCGTCCCTAACGCGCCCCCTCCTCCCACGAACCCCGCCCTCTATTTCCTCTCATCCCG
Source organism: Hypanus sabinus (assembly GCF_030144855.1). Lineage (NCBI taxonomy): Eukaryota > Metazoa > Chordata > Chondrichthyes > Myliobatiformes > Dasyatidae > Hypanus > Hypanus sabinus. Next base: position 906 of record NW_026780151.1, read on the forward strand.
CCCACCTCCCACTCACCCCGCCCTCTCATCCCACTGACACCATCCACACCTCGCAGTGATTCCCCTCCACACGCCACCTCGAACCGCGCCCCCTCCCCTTGTCTCCGTGACCGCCTCCCTCCGATTGGATCTCCGTCAGACTGTAGTTCAACGGCCCGCGAACTTCCGAAATTATACACTCCCCCTCCGACATCCGCACTAGCTGCCCCGCAGCGTTGCCCCCGCCCCCAGCATCCGAAAGAGGGGATGGTTATAGACGACCAGACGACCAATCGGATCAACCCGTTTTATTAGCGAAAAGCTTGTGCGTCGAACAGCTGATGGTTCAGGTGGCCTCAGCGAGCTGGAGAGGTGGGTCTGCTGGTATTCCGGGAGCGCGGGACGTGTCGGAGAGTTGGCGGGGGGGAGGTGGGTGTGTAGGGTCTGGGGGAGGTGGGAGTGTGTCTGAGATCTGTGGACAGGAAGAACCAAACCCCGCATTGAACAGTGGGTAGCTGAAGGGTGTCCCAACTACCCCGTGACGAGCTTTGTAGGGAGGGAGGGGAATATTCCCGAGGGGTGGGCCGCAAGCACAGCGAGGGGTTGGCATCGGTCAGGAAACTCTCGTTTCTCAGACCAAGGGTTCCAGCGGAGCGCAGTTACTGAAGTTTTCCTGGATCGCCAGCAGAACTGGCAGCTTGTTACTGGGAACGAACACCTCCATGTGGACGAAGTTGTTGGGGTTTCCAATATCGACCTGTGGGCAGGGTCACTCGGTTAGTCATGGGAGTCCCGTCCGCTAACCCCCTTCCCACTGCCACCTCCGTGACCCGCGCTCTCGCGAGACATCCCTCCACATCCCCGCCACTTCATCCCTCGCTGCACCCCTCCCCGACTCCTTCAACCCTCCCTCCACTACACACCTCCCCATCTCCGTCACCACTCCCTCCCCTACACCTCTCCCCGACTCCTTCAACCCTCCCTCCCCGACACCCCTCCCCGACTCCTTCAACCCTCCCTCCCCTACGCACCTCCCCGACTCCATCACCGCTTCCTCCCATACACCCCTCCCCGTCTCTATCACCCCTCCCTATCCTACACTACCGCCCCGTTTTAATCGTCCCTCCCTCCTCCACATCCCTCACCGTCTTTGATAATCCTAACCTCCCTTACACCTCTCCCCGTCTCCGTCACCCCCTCCCTCCCCTAAACCCCTCTCCGACACCGTCACACGCTCCGTCCCCGGCACTTCTCCCCGTCTCTGACCCACCCCGTTCACTTCATTGTCATCCCGTCTCTCCCCTCTAACCCTCCCGGTGTCCGTCACCCCCTCCCTCCCCTAAACCACTGCTCGTCTCCGTCACCCCCTCCCTCCCCTAAACCCCTCTCCGACACCGTCACACGCTCCGTCCCCTGCACTTCTTCCCGTCTCTGACCCACCCCGTTCACTTCATTGTCATCCCGTCTCTCCCCTCTAACCCTCCCGGTCTCCGTCACCCCCTCCCTCCCCTAAACCACTGCTCGTCTCCGTCACCCCCTCCCTCCCCTAAACCCCTCTCCGACACCGTCACACGCTCCGTCCCCTGCACTTCGCCCCGTCTCTGACCCACCCCGTCCACTTCACTGTCATCCCGTCTCTCCCCTCTAACCCTCCCGGTCTCCGTCACCCCCTCCCTCCCCTAAACCACTGCTCGTCTCCGTCACCCCCTCCCTCCCCTAAACCCCTCTCCGACACCGTCACACGCTCCGTCCCCTGCACTTCTCCCCGTCTCTGACTCACCCCGTCCACTTCACTGTCATCCCCATCACTCCCCTCTAACCCTCCCGGTCTCCGTCACCCCCTCCCTCCTCTAAACCACTGCTCGTCTCCGTCATCCCCTCCCTCCCCTAAACCCCTCTCCGACACCGTCACACGCTCAGTCCCCTGCACTTCTCCCCGTCTCTGACCCACCCCGTCCACTTCACTGTCATCCCCCTCTCTCCCCTCTAACCCTCCCGGTCTCCGTCACCTCCTACCTCCCCTGAACCTCTCCTCGTCTCGTCACCCACTCCAGCTCCTACATCTCCTGAAATCTCCGTCATGCACTCGCTCCACTACGTCCGTCCCCATCTCCATCTTACTCTCTCTCCCCAACCCCATCTACGTCCCTGGCAGACCTCCTGGTCTCCATTCCCGTCCCACCCATCCCCGTCTCCATTCCCCTGCCACACCCTCCTGGTCTCCATTCCCCTCCCACCCATCCCCATCTCCATTCCCCTCCCACACCCTCCTGGTCTCCATTCCCCTCCCACCCATCCCCGTCTCCATTCCCCTCCCACACCCTCCTGGTCTCCATTCCCCTCCCACCCCCTCCCGGTCTCCATTCCCCTCCCACCCTCTCCCCGTCTCCATTCCCCTGCCACACCCTCCTGGTCTCCATTCCCCTCCCACCCATCCCCGTCTCCATTCCCCTCCCACACCCTCCTGGTCTCCATTCCCCTCCCACCCTTCCCCGTCTCCATTCCCCTCCCACACCCTCCTGGTCTCCATTCTCCTCCCACCCCTCCCCGTCTCCAATCCCCTCCTACACCCTTCCGATTTCTATTCCCCTCCCACCCCTCCCCGTCTACATTCCCCTCCCACCCCTCCCGTCTACATTCCCCTGCCAGAGCTGCTCCCTTCCCGTCTCTGTTAATCCTAACCGGCCCTACACCTCTCCCCTCCCACCCCCTCCCGGACTCCATTCCTCTCCCAGCTCCTCCGGGTCTCCATTTCCCTCCCAGCCCATCCTGGTCTCCAATCCCCTCCCGTCTTCATTCCCCTCCCACCCTCTCCCGGTCTCCATTCCCCTCCCACCGTCTCCCGGTCTCCTTTCCCCTCCCACACCCTCCCGGTCTCCTTTCCCCTCCCACACCCTCCCGGTCTCCATTCCCCTCCCACATTCTCCCGGTCTCCATTCCCCTCCCACAGTCTCCCGGTCTCCTTTCCCCTCCCACACCCTCCCGGTCTCCTTTCCCCTCCCACCCTCTCCCGGTCTCCTTTCCCCTCCCACCCTCTCCCGGACTCCATTCCCCTCCCACCCCCTCCCGGTCTCCTTTCCCCTCCCACACCCTCCCGGTCTCCTTTCCCCTCCCACCCTCTCCCGGACTCCATTCCCCTCTCACCCTCTCCCGGTATCCATTCCCCTCCCACCCTCTCCCGGTCTCCTTTCCCCTCCCACCCTCTCCCGGTCTCCTTTCCCCTCCCACCCTCTCCCAGTCTCCTTTCCCCTCCCACCCTCTCCCGGTCTCCATTCCCCTCCCACATTCTCCCGGTCTCCATTCCCCTCCCACCCTCTCCCGGTCTCCATTCCCCTCGCACTCTCTCCCGGTCTCCATTCCCCTCCCACCCTCTCCCGGTCTCCTTTCCCCTCCCACCCCCTCCCGGTCTTCATTCCCCTCCCACCCTCTCCCGGTCTCCTTTTCCCTCCCACCCACTCCCGGTCTCCATTCCCCTCCCACCCCCTCCCGGTCTTCATTCCCCTCCCACCCTCTCCCGGTCTCCTATCCCCTCCCACCCTCTCCCGGTCTCCTTTCCCATCACACCCTCTCCCGGTCTCCATTCCCCTCCCACCCCCTCCCGGTCTCCATTCCCCTCCCACCCTCTCCCGGTCTCCATTCCCCTCCCACCCTCTCCCGGTCTCCTATCCCCTCCCACCCTCTCCCGGTCTCCTTTCCCCTCACACCCCCTCCCGGTCTCCATTCCCCTCCCACCCTCTCCCGGTCTCATTTCCCCTCCCACCCCTGCTCCCTTCCGGCTTCTGTGTGAATACTCGACCTTGATCAGCAGAAGTTTCCCCAGCATGATGGTCTGGTCCTGCTCACGGTACGTTTTCGCGACGAATATCTGCTCTAAGGCGTGGATGTGACTCTCCGCGTCGGATTTCACCTGGACAGGGACAACACAATCTTCTGAATCTCCCGGGGAGGACAGAGCGGGACGAGGAAGGGTGTCCGGAAGCGAGGGGCGGTACCATTTCTTTTTTACTTCTCCCCACTCCATTTCTCCGCTTTTCCTCGTTCCGTCTCTCGCCTTTCCCCACCTCGTACCCGTACTCCCCACTCTTCCTCGTCTCTCTCTGATCTATCATTTTATCCTCACTCCATCTCCCTCTTCCCCCTCTCAGCCTCCCCTGCTCTCTCACCCCCCTCACCGTCTCCCTCTTCCCCCTCTCTCCACCTCCCCTGCTCTCTCACCCCCCTCACCGTCTCCCTTTTCCCTCTCTCTTCGATTCCGCTGCACTCTCACCCCCTCACCGTCTCCCTCTTCCCCCTCTCTCCACCTCCCCTGCTCTATCACCCCCCTCACCGTCTCCCTTTTCCCTCTCTCTTCGATTCCCCTGCACTCTCACCCCCTCACCGTCTCCCTCTTCCCCCTCTCTCCACCTCCCCTGCTCTATCACCCCCCTCACCGTCTCCCTTTTCCCTCTCTCTTCGATTCCGCTGCACTCTCACCCCCTCACCGTCTCCCTCTTCCCCCTCTCTCCACCTCCCCTGCTCTATCACCCCCCTCACCGTCTCCCTTTTCCCTCTCTCTTCGATTCCCCTGTTCTCTCACCCCCCTCACCGTCTCCCTCTTCCCCCTCTCTCTTCGATTCCCCTGCTCTCTCACCCCCCTCACCGTCTCTCTCTTCCTCCTCTCTCCACCTCCCCTGCTCTATCACCCCCCTCACCGTCTCCCTTTTCCCTCTCTCTTCGATTCCGCTGCACTCTCACCCCTCACCGTCTCCCTTTTCCCTCTCTCTTCGATTTCCCTGCTCTCTCACCCTCTCACAGTCTCCCTCTTCCCCCTCTCTTCGATTTCCCTGCTCTCTCACCACGCTTCAACGTCTCTCTCTCCTACCGCTCTCTCCCCCACCCCTGCTCTTTCCCCCTCTTTCTGTGTGCCTCTATAATCTTTACCCTGGCCGAGTTTTCTACATCTCTGTCGCTTCGTCACTGATCTTTCTCCCCTTCTCCTGTCCTGTCCTTCGCCTCACTCTCTGCTCCCTCATTCCACATTCCCTGCTCGTTCTCATACTTTTCCCGTCTCGCTTTCGCTCTTCTCCCTCTCCCGGTCTGTATCCGTCTACAATCTCTCCAATTCCCCTGCTGGAACTCTCACCTTTCATCCGTGTCTCTACCTTCTTTCTCTCCCTCTCACTCTCCCTCTCTCTCGCTCGCGCACTCTACTTCTCGCTCTTTCCTTCTCTCTCCCTCTCCGTGCTCGAAAATTCCTCTGCCCTCCCTCCCCTATCTCGCCTGGCTCCCTGGCTCTCTGCCTCTCACGTTTCTCTGTTTTCCCTGCTCTTTCTCCCCGTATCGCTGTCTCTCTCCCGCATGTCCCCACTTCCCCTACTCTTTCTCCACCCTCCCACCTCTCCCCACTTCCCCTGATCTATCCCCTCCCTCTCCCCGTCTCTCTCTCCCTCTCCCTCTCTCTCTACCTCCCCCCTCTCTCTCCCCCACTCTGTTCGATCTCCAATTACCCCGCTATTCCCCCACTCTTGCTATTTTTCTCTCTCTCCACTCCTGGCACCTCCTCCTTCCACCTCCCTTTCTCCTACCTGCCCCCCGCATTCCGTTTCGTTCTCCAATTTTCCTCCCGCCCTCTAATCCAAACACTCACTCTCCCCCTTCTCCTCCTCCTTCCTTCCCTCTCTCGTCCCCCTCTCTTTCCCATCCCCCTTTCTTCCGTCTCCCTCTACCTCCCTCCCCTCCCCTCTCCTCTCCCATATATCGCCCCCTCACAATTTTCCTGCACTATTCCCCTTCATCCAGCCTCCGCCCTGTCACTGTCGCCATTATCCCCCCCCCCGGTCCTACGCTCAATCCTCTCCTCTCCCTGCTCCAAATGGACTTCCACTGTCTATTCCGTACCTCTACTTCTCTACCCGTCTCTCGCACACATATATATATATCTACTTCCCGCTCTTTCCTTCTCTCTCCCTCTCCGTGCTCGAAAATTCCTCTGCCCTCCTTCCCCTATCTCGCCTGGAGATATAAATATATATATATATATCACTATTTTATTCACTTTCTCACCCCGCCTCTCTCTTCCTTACCCCTGAGGAGGGCAGTTTAAGGGGTGTGGGAGTGGGGAGGACTGTGCTCCTGGTTCTGGAAGAGTTTGGAACAAACCTCATCTGCGACCTTATGGACCTCTGTCGTGGCCGGCTGTTCTTTTGTCCACACTGGTGCCATCTCTCTCTCTCTCTGTTGCACTTGTTCATTCGCTGACGCTCTCTCTCTCACTCTCTCTCTCGCCACTTGTCACGGCCGCTTTTAAAGATCTGGCCCCTCCCCCCACCCCTCCGACATGCCCCTCCCCCCGCTCAGCTATTCCCCCGCCCCGTTTTGCCCTCTCTCAGGCTCTTCCCTTCCGCTTGGGGAATGGAACCTGACCCTGGCCCCTTAAGGATGTGACCTACTTACAGGAAAGGTGTACAGAGCATAGGGAACATTCACAAAGGTTTCTTGTGTCTGCGGGGCCTCTGGTTTCAGGAAACATTGAATGGGACAGGATTCTATACAACGTAGAAGATTGAGAGGGGATTTGATGGAGGTTCACTGGCTTTATCTGCTGTGGTTGGGTGGGGCTACAACCAATGATCAAAGGTTAAAGGTGAAAGGTGAGAATTTTAAGGGGAACATGAGGGGAAACGCCTTCACTCAGAAGGTCGTGAGAGTGTGGAATGATCTGCGAGCACGACTGGTCCGTGCGAGCTCGATTCCAACGTTTAGGCGATGTTTGCACGGGTACACGGATAGGAGGCTTCTGGGGGTCTATGATCCAGCTGCAGCGGGCTGGGATAATGCAGCTTAAATGGTTTCCGCATGGGCTAGATGGGCCGAAGGGCGTCCCTGTAAGTCGTGTTTCTCTGTGACTCTATGAGTAGAGTCCCAGAGCCACCAAGCGCCTCTCCTCTGCAAACTTTGCATCAAAGCCATCGATCTTGATCCGTCGTGACATTGTGACCATTCAGTTATGTCCTTCAGCCAGACCGTTCTTCTGTGGTGGACTCGTCACTCTGGCATGAGTGGACACACACACAAGTCCCCACTGGCCCTGCTATAAAACTGTGAGTTTTTCTGACCGATCTCCTTGTTCGGTCTCCGTTGTCCCACACCTTCCCATGGGTCCCAACACTCAATCAGTGTCCACTAGTGTGTCTCCTGGTGTTTCTGAGGGGTGTCTCTCCAGACCTGACTTTTATCCCTACTCACGGGGTCTCAGCTATCAATCAATTTTGAATGACTGTGTCCATCAAACCGGCCCACTCCGGCTGACCACTGAGGAATGTTAATGAACAGAATGGTATAGGATCAATTACCCTCTCAGAAGTCATAATACGGTAAATCAACAAGTCTCTCTCCCCTCTCTTAACTGTAGCAGATGTTGTTGAATGTTTCCTCCTCATCGCTCTCTCTCACGAGCAGCATAGCAACAGTAATGGTTCGTGATTCTCAAAGGGGGGGATGTGGGCAACTCTGCACCCCATGGTCAATCAGGACTGTTCAAAACACTCCAAGTACTCTCAGACCTCATCCTCAGTAATCGACTCCACCGTCTTCCCGAACTCTGGGGTCAGACTAATTGTTTACTGTCTTCTGCCTCTGTCCCTTCTTGATGTGTGAAGCGATATTTGCAATTTTCCAGTTTTTCGCAACCATTCCAGAACCTACTGATTCTTGAAAGACCGTAACTGGTGCCTTTGCAATCTCTTCAGCTACCTGTTTCTGAGCGCCGTGGTATACACCATCTAGTCCAGGTTGATTATTTGCACTCAGACATATCAGTTTCCCAAGAATCCTCTATCTACTTCTGGTAATTTCACTCATGCCATGATCTCTGACACCCAACACCTCCACCTAACGTGTAAGGATGGGCAAAGGAGGGGCTGATGGAGTCCAATCTCGGGAAATGAATGCTCATGCACTTTGGTTGAAGAAATGAAACGGTGACTATTTTCTAAATCGAGAGGAAATACAAAAGCTGAGGTGCAAAGTGACTCGGGAGACCTTGTGCAGGATTCCTCCGAGGTGAATTTGCAGGTCGACTCTGTGCTGAAGGAGGCGATTTTAGTATTAATAAAATATAGAGCCATAGCACCGTGTCTTGTGATCTTGTGAACCGTAGAACATTGCAGCACAGAAACAGGTCTTTTGGTCCTTCTTGGCTGTGCCGAACCATTCCTCTGCCTAGTCCCACTGACCTGCACCGGGGCCATATCCATCCATACCACTGTCATCCAAGTTTTTATTAAATGTCAAAAGTTAGCCCGCATTCACCACTTCATCTGGCAGCTCATTCAACACTCCCACCACTCTCTGCGTGAAGAACCCCCCCCCCCAATGTTCCCTTTAAAGATTTCCCCCTTCACCCTTAACCCATGACCTCTGTGTTTTTTTCTCCCCTGGCCTCAGTGGAAAAAGCCTGCTCGTATTCCCTCTATCTATACCCATCCTAATTTTATACACCTCTATCAAATCACCCCTCATTCTCCTACGCTGCAGGGAATAAAGTCCTAACCTATTCAACCTTTCTCTGTAACTCAGTTTCGCAAATCCCAGCAACATCATTGTAAACCTTCTCTGCACTCGTTCAACCTTATTAATATCCTTCCTGTAATTAGGTGGCCAAAACTCTTCACAATGCTTCAAATTTGGTCTCACCAATGTCTTATACAACATCACCATTACATTCCAACTCTTATACTCAATACTTCGAGTTATAAAGGCCAATGTACCAAAAGCTCTCTTTACAACCCTATATACGAGTGATGCCACTTTTAGGGAATTATGTATCTGTACTCCCAGATCCCCCTGTTCTACTGCACTCCTCAGTGTCTACCATTTACCTTCTCTGTTCTACCTTTGTTTGACCTTCCGAAGTGCAATATCTCACACTTGTCCGCATTAAATTCCATCTGCCATTTCTCAGCTCATTCCTCCAACTGGTCCAAATCCCTCTGCAAGCTTTGAAAACCTTCCTGTCTGTCCACTACACCTCCAATCTTTGTATCATCAGCAAACTTGCTGATCCAATTTGCCACATTAACATCAGGGTCATTGATATAGATGACAAATAACAATGGACCCAGCACTGATCCCTGTGGCAAACCACTAGTCACACATAAAAGCAGCAATGTAATTTGGAGACTGTATAAAACAGTGTGAGGCCTCAGTCGCAGTATTGTTAGCAGTGTGGGGCCCATCATCGAAGAAACGATGTACTGGAACAGGAGGGGTTTGAAAAGAGATTCGCGGAAATAAATTCAGGATAGAATGGCTTATTATATCAAGAGCGTTTGATGGCTCTGGGCCGGTATTCAATGGAGTTCAGGGGAAGGAAATAGGTGATAATCCAATTCGAACATATGGAATGCCGACAGGCATTGTGAGAAAGCATGTTGCAAGGATGTATCCTACGGTGGCCGTGACGGGACACGAGGAAAGCAGGACAATAGGGCAGAGAAGAAAATTGAATCGGCCATGATAAAAAGGCGAAACAGAATGACGGGAACAAGTAGCCTCATTCTGCTCCAATATCTATAGTGGGGGGGGGGGGGGGGTCTAAGACCATAGGATACAGATAGAGTGGATGTGGAGAGGATGTTTCCTGTAGTGGGGGAGTCTAGGACCAGAGGATACAGATAGAGTGGATGTGGAGAGGATGTTTCCTGTAGTGGGGGAGTCTAGGACCAGAGGGCACAGATAGAGTGGATGTGGAGAGGATGTTTCCTATAGAGGGGGAGTCTAGGACCAGAGGACACAGATAGTGGATGTGGAGAGGATGTTTCCTGTAGTGGGGGAGTCTAGGACCAGAGGACACAGATAGAGTGGATGTGGAGAGGATGTTTCCTATAGTGGGGGAGTCTAAGACCAGAGGGCACGGATAGAGTGGATGTGGAGAGGATGTTTCTCACTGGTGGAGTCTAGGACTAGAGGACACGGCTAGAGTGGATGTGGAGAGGGTGTTTCCTGTAGTGGGGGAGTCAAGGACCAGAGGACACAGATAGAGTGCGTGTGGAGAGGATGTTTCCCGCACTGGTTGAGTCTAGGACTAGAGGACACTGCCACAGAACGGAAGCGCGTCCTTTTTGAAATGGGGGAGCAGACTCCCCACGGCTTGTCAAGCAACAAGACCTTGAAAATAAACAAAAATGCTTGCTTTAGTGGCCATTGATAGGAGTTCCAAAGAGCCACAACCTGCCCAAATAAAGCAAAAGAAAAAGATGTATTTCGATGTGTACACCTGAAGTAACATGTTTTGAAAACCGAGCAGGCTGATGCGATACAGACCCCACAGAAACCATCACCACTGATTCCAGAACACCTCTTAACAGGTGAGAAAATCTCAACGTGGAAACAGGCCCGCAGGGATACAAACACCATCACGTCGAGTAGAAGCTTAAAACTGGGCCTCTGAATTCCTGATCACCGCTCCCACTGCAGACAACAGTCTGGCTGGAAATAAAGATCCGAAAAATATAATAACAATATTATGTTTCTGTGTGGGTATATTTTCAGGTTGTTGCCTTCAGTCCAACCAGTGATCCCGGGACATTTGGCTGTATTTGGAGTTATGGATTACGGATTGGGTTAGTTCCTGATGTAGGATCTTGGCCCGAAAGGTCGACCATTTACTCCTTTTCCATATCTGCTGCCTGGCCTGCTGAGTTCTTTCGGAGTTTTGTTCCTTCGTGCTTCTGCATCAGCAGATCTTCTCCATGATTAGGACGTGCGGGTTGTTTTGCTGTGAACTCTGGAGCGCCGTGTCTGTGTGCGAGCATCGGCCCTGCATGTAGGACGGGTTCCAACAGGCAGGCATTCCGCAGAACAGGATGCGGCCTCTCCGCTGAGATCCGGTCCAACCGGCTCCACTTTCCCCGCTCACGTTCAGCTGTGAGCAAAGTTCTCATTATACTATATTTAACCATTTATGCTTTCAGCAGAAAGCGATAGACTCCAGGATGGGATGGAATATAGAATGAGATGCAAGGCTATTGTTACAGCTGCTGCCCAACTTTCCGCGTGTTTCACGATTCCTTAAAATAAATCAGTCTTAAACATTCTCCTTTCTGAGCCGCATGGTTATTCGGTGTCATTGCTTCTTACAGAGAGAGCGAGAGCGAGCGGTGACGGGACCCTGCCCCTGGGAATTTGAGACCTGTACCGAAAGGATAGTTTGCAATGAACTGAGGAGGACCAGTAGCCGAGTTGACTGCTCCTTTCAAAGGATGTCGCCCGACCTGTGAGTTCATGCAACTTGTTTATAACATAACTCACCCCATTCTCCTGCATTGCCAGGACTATAACATAACTTTCTGTTGGAGGTACATGGGGGAGGTACGACCTGGACAGAAGTGATGAGTTAGACCTGAACCCCAGGGGGACTAATATCCTGGTAGAGAGGTTCGGTACAGCTGTTGGGCAGGGGGCGGGTTTAAACGAATTTGTCAGGGGGACTTGAACTGGTGCGATGGGTCTGAGGATGGGACAGTTGGTTTAACAAACAGATGTACTGTGTCTGGGATTCTGGCAGGGAAAGTCTGATCACAGGGCAGTCTTGCAGTCACCAGGATCCGTTTCATAACAAATACGGGACAAAATCAAAAAGGGTGAGATGTTTTAATGCACGCAGTGTGTGAAATAAGGCAGATGATCTTTAGAACTGTTAGGATCGGCACGGATAACGTTGTGGACGTCATTGACCCGTGGCCGAAAGTAGATTACCGCTGGGAGCTTGAAGGCCAAAGATGCAGATTGTATCATAAGGTCAGGCTGGCAGGCAGGGGGTGCGGGGCGGCTCTGTGTTCACAAGATGAAATTCAATCATTACACAGAAGTGACATAGGGTTGGAGAATCGTTGTGGGTCGGGCAAAGGTTCTGCAAAAGCTCAAAAGGCTCAGAGGGTGGTTATACACAGACCTTCAAAGACGATCCAAGGCGTGATGAAACGGGAGACAGGAATTGCGTGAACAATGGTCACGGCGGTTTTCAGTTGCCACTTTGGTGCGTGGCGACTTCAGAGCCCACGAAGGGATCAACTATTCCGGATATCATCATCCAGCTTGTTTGTACGTCTTGAAGTAATTGAGCATAGTTGGGCTGAAGGGTGAGTTCCGTTCCGGTCACGTATCGAGACCAAGTCTGCTGATAATGCAGCCATTGGGGAGACTTGGTTGCAGTGGGTGAGCTGGGCCCACAGTTCACTATTACTGGATTCTCTCGATCCGGACGCAGCAGTGCGGGAGAAAATAAAGGGGGATCGGTGGCGTTGAGAGAGAAAATGTCAGGGCAGTGCTCAGGCGGGACATGCTGGAGAACTGGTCTAGTGAGGCCTCGAGAATGGGACCGAGTAATGGGCGACATTCCAGTCAACCGACAGTCCGCGGGATTTAGAAGAACCTATTTGGAGAGAGATCTGTGAGCGTTACAAGGATAATCAGTTTGTTGTCGCAGGTGATTTTAAATTTCCACATATTGATTAGGACTAGCTGGGATAGAGTTTGTAAAATGTATTCAGGGCAGCTTTCTTAATTCGCACACAGAAGTTCCAAAGAGGGAGCGTGTTCAGACGATCTGCTCTTTGGTGATTGCGACAGGGCTGGCGACGGAAGCTCGTGCAGGGGAATACCTTGCATCGAGTAATCACCATATCATGGGTTTCAAAATTAACAGGTAACGTAGTTAGGTCCGGCCCGCGGATTGAGATTCCCGTTGGGACAATGGCCAGTTTGGATTGTTACGTACCCCATAACTGGGTGTCTTACAGGCAAAGATAGAAGTGTCCGTTGAAGTCTGCTGGTACTATTTTCAAACAGTGTTTATTAGTAAAATATACAAATAAATGTCAATACAAATATAGATACAAATACAAACAAACAAATACAAATGTCAATACGAATTATAGGAAAGATATCAATAAATTAGAGAGAGTGCAGAGACGATTTACTAGGATGTTACCTGGGTTTCAGCACTTAAGTTACAGAGAAAGGTTGAACAAGTCTGACTAATCTGTTGGAGTTTTTTGAGGGTGTAACAGGGATGTTAGACGAGGGTAAGCCAGTGGATGTTGTGTACCTAGATTTTCAGAAGGCATTCGATAAGGTGCCACATAGGAGATTGGAGAGTAAAATCAGAGCTCATGGCATTGGGGGCAGGGTTTCAACATGGATAGAAAACTGGTTGACAGATAGAAAGCAAAGGGTAGCAGTGAATGGGTGTTTCTCGGACTGGCTGGAGGTGACTAGTGGGGTACCACAGGGCTCTGTATTGGGACCACAGCTCTTTACGATTTATGTCAACGATTTAGATGAGGGCATTGAAAACTATATCAGCAAGTTTGCTGACGATACTAAACTGGGTGGCAGTGTGACATGCGAAGAGGACGTTAGGAGAATACAGGGAGACTTGGAAAGGCTGGGTGAGTGGGCAGATACTTGGCAGATGTCATTCAATGTGAATAAATGTGAAGTTATCCACTTTGGAAGCAGGAACAAGAGGGCAGAGTATTGTCTGAACGGTGTCGAGTTAGGTAAGGGAGAAATGCAAAGAGACCTAGGAGTCCTAATTCACCAGTCAATGAAGGTGAATGAGCAAGTGCAACAGGCAGTGAAGAGGGCAAATGGAATGTTGGCCTTTATTGCAAGGGGAATTGAGTACAAGAGCAAGGATGTCCTTTTGCATTTGTACAGGGCCCTGGTGAGACCACACCTGGAATATTGTGTACAGTTTTGGTCTCCAGGTTTGAGGAAGGACATTCTGGCAATTGAGGAAGTGCAGCATAGATTCACTAGGTTGATTCCTGGGATGGCAGGACAGAGAGATTGGAGAGATTGGGCTTGTACACACTGGAATTGAGGAGATTGAGAGGGGATCTGATTGAAACGTTTAAGATAATTAAAGGATTTGATAGGATTGAGGCAGGAAATATGTTCCAGGTGTTGGGAGAGTCCAATACCCGAGGGCATGGATTGAGAATAAGAGGTCAGTTATTTAAAACAGAGTTGAGGAAGAACTTATTCTCCCAGAGAGTTGTGGAGATGTGGAATGCACTGCCTCGGAAGACGGTGGAGGCCAATTCTCTGGATGCTTTCAAGAAGGAGCTGGATAGATATCTGATGGATAGGTGAATCAAGGGATATAGGGACAAGGCAGGGACTGGGTATTGATAGTGAATGATCAGCCATGATCTCAGAATGGCGGTGCAGACTCGAGGGGCCGAATGGTCTACTTCTGTACCTATTGTCTATTGTCTATTGTCTAAGTTAGGTCTCTATTCATTGGAGCGTAGAAGGTTGAGGGGGGATTTGATCGAGGTATTTAAAATTTTGAGAGGGATAGATAGAGTTGACGTGAATAGGCTGTTTCCATTGAGAGTAGGGGAGATTCAAACGAGTGGACATGATTTGAGAGTTAGGGAGCAGAAGTTTAAGGGAAACACGAGGGGGTATTTCTTTACTCAGAGAGTGATAGCTGTGTGGAATGAGCTTCCTGTAGAAGTAGTAGAGGCCAGTTCAGTTGTGTCATTTAAGGTAAAATTGGATGGGTATATGGACAGGAAAGGAGTGGAGGGTTATGGGCTGAGTGCGGGTTGGTGGGACTAGGTGAGATTAAGAGTTTGTCACGGACGGTGGGCCGAGATGGCCTGTTTCCGTGCTGTGATTGTTATATGGTTATATGTTATATACAGATAATACACGTTAGCAATACTAAGCCTAATGTGGGTATAATAATAATCAATAATAAAAAAGCTCTACTGAATTGTCAAATGGAAATATAAAATTCAGATCAGTTCATACGTGCTGAGGTAGTTGTTGGTCGATGTGTTGTAAGTGTTGGAGAGAGAGAGAGAGAGGGTGATCAAACAGTGACAGCTATTGTCTTTCAAACCTTCCTTTATTTTCTTGATCCGTCGATGTGTTGTTGTGGCCATTCAGGTATGACCACTGTCTCCTTTAGCTAGACCGTTCTTCTATGCTGGACTCGTCACCCATGCAAGTAGGACACACACACAAGCCCCCACCGGCCTCGCTTTAAACACTGTGAGTTAAAATTGACCGATCCTTCGTTCGGTCTCCGATGCCCCACACTTTTCTCGCGGGTTCCAACACTTAAACAGTGCTCACTAGTGTGTCTCTTGGTGCGTCTCAGTCCGCCCACGTCCTCACCAATTCTAGTCCATTGTTGCCTAACAACATCCGATGGGTTTTGATGAAACTCCCCTCCCCCACCATCCAACTGAATTTAGTTGACATATTTTATTGTGTACAGTTCTGGTCACCGAATTATAGGAAAGATGTCAACAAAATAGAGAGAGTACAGAGGAGATTTACTAGAATGTTACCTGGGTTCCAGCACCTAAGTCACAGGGAAAGGTTGAACAAGTTAGGTCTTTATTCTTTGGAGCGTAGAAGGTTGAGGGGGTGGAGATATGATCGAGGTATTTAAAATTATGAGGGGGATAGATAGAGTTGACGTGGATAGGCTTTTTCCATTGAGGGTAGGGGGATTCAAACAAGAGGACATGAGAGATTAGGGGAAAGAGTTTAAGGGTAACAGGAGGGGGAATTTCTTTACTCAGAGAGTGGTAGATGTGTGGAATGAGCTTCCAGCAGAAGTGGTAGTGGCAGGTTCGGTATTGTTATTTAAAGTAAAATTGGATAGGTATATGGACAGGAAAGGAATGGAGGGTTATGGGCTGAGTGCGTGTCAGTGGGTCTAGTTGAGAGGAAGCGTTCGGCACGGGCAAAAATGTCTGTTTTCGTTCTGTAATTGTTATATGGTTGTATGGTAAATGGTAGAGCATTGCGGAATTCAGTAGAACTGAGTGATCTAGGAATAATGGGGCATAGTTCCTTGAAGGTGGAATCTTATGTGGATAGTGATCTAGGAATAATGGGGCATAGTTCCTTGAAGGTGGAATCTCATGTGGATAGGGTGGTGAAGAAAGCTTTTGGTATGCTGGCCTTTATAAATCAGTGCATTGAGTATAGGAGTTGGGATGTCGTGTAAAAAATTACACAAGGCATTGATGAGGCCAGATTTTATTTACAAGTATTGTGTACAGTTCTGGTCACTGAATTATAGGAAAGATGTCAACACAAGAGAGAGAATAACTCTCAACTCATGTCCTCTTGTTTGAATCTCCCCTACTCTCAATGGAAAAAGCCTATCTACGTCAACTCTATCTATCCCCCTTATAATTTTAAATACCTCTATCAAGTACCCCCTCAACCTTCTACGCTCCAAAGCATAAAGAACTAACTTGTTCAGCCTTTCTCTGTAACTTAGGTGCTGAAACCCAGGAAACATTCTCGTAAATCTCTTCGGCACAGCGTTTTCTGTTGTCCTTGTAACATTCTTTAGAGACTGCCTAGAATTTGCCAAGCACACAGCCCTCTATTTTTGAAAGCTCCCTGTACCTATCTAATAGTCTTTTGATAGACGCTAATGTATCCCTCCACCACCGTCGCTCGGAGTGCGTTCCACCACTCTCTGTGTGAAATCTCTTCCTCTCACCAATTTCTGTACCGATTTCCAAACACCTCAAAGCTCTACCCCCTCGTGGTCGTCATTTCAGACCTGAGAAAAAGCCTCTGGCTATCGACACGATCAATTCCCCTCATAATCTTGCACACCTCTGTCAGCTGAACTCTCATCCTCCGTCCCTCCAAGGAGAAAAGGTCAAGTAGACTCAACCCATTCTCATAAGTTACGCCCTCCAAAACTAGCAAAATCCTTGTAATCTCCTCGGCACTCTCTCTGTAATATCCAAATTGTTCCTCAAGCGAGGTGACCAGAACTGACCACAGTACTCCAAGTAGGGTCTGACCAAGGTCTTGTATAGATGTAACATCACCTCACGGCTCTTGAACTCCATCCCACGGTTGATGAATGCCAATTCACCACACACCTTCTTAACATCACTCAGCCTGCGCAGCAGCTTTGAGTGTCCTATCGACACAGACCCCAAGATCTCCCTGATTATCCACACTGCCAAGAGACTTACCATTAATACTGTATTCTGCCATCATATTTGACCCACCAAATGAAAACAGTTCACACTTATCTGGGATGAAGTCCATCTGACGCTGCTCAGCCCGGTTCCGCACCCTGTCGATGTCCCGCTGTAAACTCTGACAGCCCTCCAGGCTGCCTACCCTCAATTTCTCTGTCATCTGCAAACCTACTAAACCACACTTTTACTTCTTCATCCAGGTCATTTATTAAGAAATCACAAAGAGGAGGAGTCCCACAGCAGAACCCTGCGGAACACCACTTGTCACCGACATCCATGCAGAAAACAAACCATATACAACCACCCTTTCCCTTCCGTGTGCACGCCGATTCTGAATCCACCAAACAAGGTCTATTTGGATCCCATGCCTCCTTGCTTTCTGAATAAGCCTTGCACGGGGACCCTTGTCAAAGGCCGTACTGAAATCCATATACACTACATCCACCGTTCTAACCTGATCAATTTGTTTATTTACTTCCTCAATGAATGCGGTCGGGTTCGTAAGGCACGACCTGCTCTTGATCAGGCTATGCCGACTATCCCTAATCAGATTATGTCTCTCCACATGCTCATAAATCCTGCCTCTCAGAATCTTCTCCAACAACCTGCCCACCACTGAACCCAGACTCACTGGTCTGTCACTTCCTGGGTCGTCTCTACACCCATTCTGGAACAAGGTCACGACATCTGCAACTTCCCTATCCTCCAGTACTTCTTCCGTCCCTATTGATGACGCAAAGATCATCGCAAGAGGCTCCGTCATCTCTCCTCTCGTTTCCCACAGATGTCTGGGGTCTATCCCATCAGGTCCTGGTGACTTATCTAATGTAATGCTTTTCAAAACCTCCAGCACATCCTCTTTCTTAATGCATTTTGCCCAAACGATTCAGACCACTGTAAGTCATCCCTACAATGGCCAAGGTCCTTTTCCCTGGTGTGTACTGAAATAAATTAGCCATTAAGTACCTCCACTACCTCCTCCAACTCCATGCACACGTTCCCACTGTCACTCCTGATTGGTCCTAATCTCACACGGCTCCTCCTCTTGCTCTTCACATCCGTGTAGAATGCCTTCGGGTTTTCCTTAATCCAGCTCACCAAGGCTTTCTCATGGTCCCTTCTGGCTCTGCTAATTCCTATTCTTGAGGGCTTTCCAAACAACCTTGAGATTTTCTAGAGCTCAAAAAGTACCTAATTCTCGAACCTTTCGTTAGCTTTTCTTTTCTTCTTAACTAAATGTTGTACACACGTTGGTCCCTTACCTCTGCCATCACTTCCCTGCCTCCACGAAGCATCCCTGCGCAGAACTCCGTGCAAATGTCCCCTGAGTATTTGCCTTTTTCTGCTACAACATCCATCAATTCTAGTGACCCATCAGCAAAAGTGGGATATGGATAAGACAGAAAGAGTGCGGGGAAACTTAACAGGGATGTCACCATGACTTGAGTTATACCGGCTGAGGGCACCAGAATGAGGGGAGGTTTTGACAAACGAGTACGGAATCATGGAGGGGGCAGAAAGTGTAAATGCCACCGGGTTTCGCCACTCAGATTGAGAGTAGGGTTAGATGTCTTGGTAAAAGGGGAAAGGGGAAATGCTTGACAGCAACATCACGTGGAGCTTCTCTCCGAGGGCGTTGACTCGAGTCGGCCTGAGGAACATGAGAACATAAGGATCAGGAATCGGACATCAGACCCGGAGAGACCGCTCGGGTATTCAAAAAGGCCATTACCAATCTGGCCACGGACACATCTCCACCTTCCTGCCTTCTCCCCATAACCCTCAGATCCCCTCCGATGCAACAGTCTATTCAGCCTTGCCTTAAATATGTTCACCGAGGGAGCCTCCACTGCTTCATCCGGCAGAGAATTGCACAGGTTCACCGCTCCCCGGGGAAAAAGCACTTCCTCCTCACGTCTGTCCCGACTCCACCTCCTCGAATCATGAGGGGATGTCCCGTGGCTCTAGTTTCACCCAACAGTGGAAAATAATTCCCTTCCTCAATCTCATCCGTCCCTTTCCTGATTTTAGAAGTGTCGATAAGATCTGCCCTCATGCGCCTGAATTTCAGCGGCTACATTTCCAGGCGACTCTGTCTCCCCTCACAGTGGATTCCCGAATCCAACAGGAAGTACTGGATGTGGGTCAGATTGTGAAAAGAATACATGATATGGTGGAAACATTGCGGCGGGCCAGGATTCGGGTGCGGGGCGATTGTCCTCGGCAGCGTAACAGATCGACACGGACTAGAAACAGCCGAAAGAAATCTATCTGCGCAGGTTGACTCTGTGGTTCAGAAGGCGGACGGTGTATTGGCCTTCATCAATCGTGGGATTGAGTTCAGGAGCCGAGAGGTAATGTTGCAGCTATATAGGACCCTGTTCTGACCCCACTTGGAGTACTGTGTTCAGTTCTGGTCGCCTCACTACAGGAAGGATGTGGAAACCATAGAAAGGGTGCAGAGGAGATTTACAATGATATTGCCTGGATTGGGGAGCAGGCCTTATGAGAATAGGTTGAGTGAACTCGGCCTTTTCTCGTTGGAACGACGGAGGATGAGAGGCGACCAGATGGAGGGTTATAAGATGATGGAGGCTTTGATCGTGTGGATAGTCAGAGGCTTTTTCCCAGGGCTGAAATGGTTGCCACAAGAAGACACAGGTTTATGGCGCTGGGGAGTAGGTAAAGAGAGATGTCAGGGGTAAGTTTTTACTCAGAGAGTGGTGAGTGCGTGGAATGGGCTGCCGGTGACGGTGGTGGTGGCGGATACGACAGGGGCTTTTAAGAGACTCCTGGATGGGTACATGAAGCTTAGATAAATAGAGGGCTGTGGGTAAGCCTGGCAATTTCTAAGGTAGGGACGAGTTCGGCACAACTCTGTGGGCCGAAGGGCCTGGATTGTGCTGTAAGTTTTCTATGTTTCTGAACGTTTCTGTGCCGCTGGTCTCTCTGACCCTCTGGTTTGACAACAGCATCATGAGAAACCGAGGCGACAAGGAAGCTGGAACAGCGGGAATACGACACCTGCCAGTGAAATGCACCTGGACAAACAAATTACCGATTTCAGGAAAACAGGTGCAGCTGAACCAGTCCGATGCGGGTCTGGGGCATTCCACTGTGGCAGGCTGAAGCGGAACTGAAACTCTGAACCCGAGATAGGCGAGCAGAGGAAGATTAATTTTACCACCGCCCGCATATTAACAACTTAACCCTCCCGTCACCTCGAACGAAACCACACGCTCTCGGCCTGTCGGCCTGTCAGCCCCCAAACCACCAGCGATCTTGGGATGGGTTTCATTTCATCTTTCGATCTCTTTATTGATTTTCAAATAAAGAACATACAAATCAGAGGAGGAGATTAGCAAACAGATAATATAAAAGACATGTAAACAGCAATAATAAAAGCAGAACGTACATAATGTCAATAGCAGACAAGTAAAATGTTAAGCTGTTTTATATACAACGGTCAAAAAACTACAACTCCTCATAGACAATAATAGACAATAGGCAATAGACAGTAGGTGCAGTAGCAGGCCATTCGGCCCTTCTAGCCAGCACCGTCATTCACTGTGATCATGGCTGATCATACACAATCAGTGCCCCGTTCCTGCCCTCTCCCCATATCCCTTGCCCCCGCTATCTATAAGATCTCTATCTAACTCTCTCTTGAATGCATCCAAAGACTTGGCCTCCACTGCCTTCTGGGGCAGAGCATCCCACAGATCCACCACTCTCTGGGTGAAAAAGTTTTTCCGCATCTCTGTTCTAAATGGCCTACCCCTTATTCTTAAACTGTGGCCTCTAGTTCTGGACTCACCTATCAGCGGGAACATGCTTCCTGCCTCCAGCGTGTCCAATCCCTTCATAATCTTATAGCAATCATAAAAAAAGATTGGAAATTTTATTTAATAAAGGGCGAAAAACCACTAACTAAACTAAAACAAAATAAAAGAGAAAGAAAAAAGAAAGAAAAAGAAATATTTGGCAGTCCAATTGAGGGTAAAAAAATTTAAAAAGAGAGAGAGAAAAAAACATCCTTCCTGTCATCTCCGAACCTTCACCGATAAGGATTTTCCCAAAAGAGAATAAAGAAAAATAAACAAACAAAAACAAGCAAACAAATAAATAAATAAACAAACAAACAAACAAACAAATACATAAATAAATAAATAGATAAATACATACATAAATACATAAATAAATAAACGAATAAATAAATAGATAAATAGATAGATAGACAGATAGATAGATAGATAGATAGACAGACAGACAGACAGACAGGCAGGCAAATGAATAAATAAATAGATAGATAGATAGATAGATAGATAGATAGATAGATAGATAGATAGATAGATAGATAGATAGATAGATAGATAGATAGATAGATAGATAGATAGATAGATAGATAGATAGATAGATAGATAGATAGATAGATAGATAGATAGATAGATAGATGGATGGATGGATAGATAAATAAATAAATGGGTGAATAGATTTGACGATGTGAGAATAATGAATAAAGGGTCTCCAGACCTGTTCAAAATTAAAATTGGGATAGGTAACTGACTAAGGTTGGGTAAGAGACACCTTGTGTACCGTCTGGGTAGCCACCAAACTGATAGGATGAGCGCCGATTGGTGGAACTTCCGTTAAAGCTCCCCCCATCCCCAGCATCACCCCCTTCCTTCACCCCTCCCCGCACCCTTTCCGCTCTCTCACCTCGCCCGCCCGTCGCCTCCCTCTGTGGCTTCTCGCCCTTTTCTTTCCTCCGTGGCCATCTGTCCTCTCCTAACAGACTCCGCCCTTCTCCCGCCCCGGATCCCTTTCAACAATCAGCATCCCAGCCTCTTTACCTCATCCCCCTCACCATCTCGGTTTCTTGTGGTTCCCACTGTCCACCCCCACCCCTCAACCTTTTCTCTCTCCGATCCTGCTGAAGGAGATCGGCCCGAAACGTCGACTGTACTTTTTTCTCCCCCCACAGAGGCTGCCTGGCCTGCTGAGTTCCTGCAGCATTTTATCTGTGTTTGTCCGGTTTCCAGCATCTAACTATTTTCTCTGGTTTGCGACTGGACCCCCAGCAAACACGCTCCGACCCTAAGGAAATCACCATGATCTTTCTCAAACGCATCTCTCCCATTTCCCGCACATCTGCCCTCACCCCATCCACCCGCCACCCCACTCGGGATAGGGTCCCCCTTGTCCCCACGAGCCTCCAGGTCCAACGTATAACTCTCCGCATCTTCCGCCACCTCCAACGGGAACCCACTACCAAACACATTTTCCCTCCCCCACCCCCTTTCTGCTATCCGTAGAGATCGTTCCCGACGCGACTCCCTTGTCCATTCATCCTCCCCCCCCCCTCCACTCCCACCGGTCTCCCTCCTGGCACTTATCCTTGTAAGCGGAACAAGTGCTACACCAGCCCTTACACTTCCTCCCTCACCAACATTCAGGGCCCCAGACAGTCCTTCCAGGTGAGGCGACACTTCACCTGTGAGTCGGCTGGTGTGGTATACTGCGTCTGGTGCTCCCGGTGTGGCCTTTTATATATTGGTGAGACCTGACGCAGACTGAGAGACCGTTTCGCTGAAAACCTACGCTCGGGCCGCCAGAGAAAGCAGGATCTCCCAGTGGCCACACATTTTAATTCCACGTCCCATTCCCATTCTGATATGTCTACCCATGGCCTCCTCTATTGTTAAAATGAATCCAAACTCAGGTTGGAGGAACAACACCTTATATACCGGCTGGGTAGCCTCCATGAACATTGACTTCTCTAACGCGTTAAAGCCCCTCCTCCCCTTCTTACCCCATTCCTGAAATATTTAGTTGTTTGTTTTTTTTTCTCTCTCTCTGCCCATCACTCTGCCTGTTCTCCATCTCCCTCTGGTGCTCCCCCCCCCCTCCTTTCTTTCTCCCGAGGCCTCCCGTCCCATGATCCTTCCCCTTCTCCAGCTCTGTATCACTTTCGCCAGTCGCTTTTCCGTCTCTCAGCTTCACCCCACTCCCTCCGGTCTTCTGCTATCATTTCGCATTTCCCCTTCCCCCCACTACTTTCTAATCTATCACTATATTTCCTTTCAGATAGTCCGGACGAAAGGGGCATAGTTTTAAGGTGCTTGGAAGTAGGTACAAGGGGGGTGTTGTTCAGACACAGAGAGTGGTGCGTGCCTAAATGCACGGGCTGCGACGGGGGTAAGAGAATTACCAGCAAACCCGGGGGACAATGGGGTCCTTTAAGAGGCTGATAGATGGGTACATGGAGCTTTGAACAAAACAGAGTGTTGTGCTTTGGGGACAATCCAGGCATTTTCCAGGCCAGGTTACACGGTTGGTACAACATTGTGGGCCGAAGGTCCCGCAATGTGCCGCAGACGTTCTGGGTTTCTATGTTCCCAGAAGAAGGTCGATCACCCAAGATGAAATGTCAGAGCAGACTCGACTTGACAAACTGCCAAATTCTTCTCCAGGTCTTGTTGTCTTCCGGCTGCAAACCACAGCAGATCAAGCATCTAGGCCTAGAATATATATATATATATATATATTTTTAAAAACTCCAGTTTCCAGTGGCTATTGAGAGGACGCCTTTCGATAACGGTGGCCCGGCTTACTGAGCTCTTTCAGAGCTTTGTCTGTGTTGCTTCGGGTTTCGGCATCAGCAGACCTGACACGGGGGCTGTTTCCCTGTGAACCCCCGAGCTGTGTGTCTGTGATCGAGCAGCGGCCCCAGACGCAGGGCGGGTTCCAGCCCGCACTCGGCATCAGCAGACCTGACACGGGGGCTGTTTCCCTGTGAACCCCCGAGCTGTGTGTCTGTGACCGAGCAGCGGCCCCACACGCAGGGCGGGTTCCAGCCCGCACTCGGCATCAGCAGACCTGACACGGGGGCTGTTTCCCTGTGAACCCCCGAGCTGTGTGTCTGTGAGCGAGCAGCGGCCCCCCACGCAGGGCGGGTTCCAGCCCGCACTCGGCATCAGCAGACCTGACACGGGGACTGTTTCCCTGTGAACCCCCGAGCTGTGTGTCTGTGATCGAGCAGCGGCCCCCCACGCAGGGCGGGTTCCAGCCCGCACTCGGCATCAGCAGACCTGACACGGGGGCTGTTTCCCTGTGAACCCCTGAGCTCTGTGTCTGTGATCGAGCAGCGGCCCCCCACGCAGGGCGGGTTCCAGCCCGCACTCGGCATCAGCAGACCTGACATGGGGGCTGTTTCCCTGTGAACCCCCGAGCTGTGTGTCTGTGATCGAGCAGCGGCCTCCCACGCAGGGCGGGTTCCAGCCCGCACTCGGCATCAGCAGACCTGACATGGGGGCTGTTTCCATGTGAACCCCCGAGCTGAGTGTCTGTGAGCGAGCAGCGGCCCCCCACGCAGGGCGGGTTCCAGCCCGCACTCGGCATCAGCAGACCGGACACGGGGGCTGTTTCCCTGTGAACCCCTGAGCTCTGTGTCTGTGATCGAGCAGCGGCCTCCCACGCAGGGCGGGTTCCAGCCCGCACTTGGCATCAGCAGACTTGACACGGGGGCTGTTTCCCTGTGAACCCCCGAGCTGTGTGTCTGTGATCGAGCAGCGGCCCCACACGCAGGGCGGGTCCCAGCCCGCACTCGGCATCAGCAGACCTGACACGGGGGCTGTTTCCCTGTGAACCCCCGAGCTGTGTGTCTGTGATCGAGCAGCGGCCTCCCACGCAGGGCGGGTCCCAGCCCGCACTCGGCATCAGCAGACCTGACACGGGGGCTGTTTCCCTGTGAACCCCCGAGCTGTGTGTCTGTGACCGAGCAGCGGCCCCCCACGCAGGGCGGGTTCCAGCCCGCACTCGGCATCAGCAGACCTGACACGGGGACTGTTTCCCTGTGAACCCCCGAGCTGTGTGTCTGTGATCGAGCAGCGGCCCCACACGCAGGGCGGGTTCCAGCCCGCACTCGGCATCAGCAGACCTGACACGGGGGCTGTTTCCCTGTGAACCCCCGAGCTGTGTGTCTGTGATCGAGCAGCGGCCCCACACGCAGGGCGGGTTCCAGCCCGCACTCGGCATCAGCAGACCTGACACGGGGGCTGTTTCCCTGTGAACCCCCGAGCTGTGTGTCTGTGATCGAGCAGCGGCCCCACACGCAGGGCGGGTTCCAGCCCGCACTCGGCATCAGCAGACCTGACACGGGGGCTGTTTCCCTGTGAACCCCCGAGCTGTGTGTCTGTGATCGAGCAGCGGCCCCACACGCAGGGCGGGTTCCAGCCCGCACTCGGCATCAGCAGACCGGACACGGGGGCTGTTTCCCTGTGAACCCCCGAGCTGTGTGTCTGTGATCGAGCAGCGGCCCCCCACGCAGGGCGGGTTCCAGCCCGCACTCGGCATCAGCAGACCTGACACGGGGGCGGTTTCCCTGTGAACCCCCGAGCTGTGTGTCTGTGAGCGAGCAGCGGCCCCCCACGCAGGGCGGGTTCCAGCCCGCACTCGGCATCAGCAGACCTGACACGGGGGCTGTTTCCCTGTGAACCCCCGAGCTGTGTGTCTGTGATCGAGCAGCGGCCCCCCACGCAGGGCGGGTTCCAGCCCGCACTCGGCATCAGCAGACCTGACACGGGGGCAGTTTCCCTGTGAACCCCCGAGCTGTGTGTCTGTGATCGAGCAGCGGCCCCGCACGCAGGGCGGGTTCCAGCCCGCACTCGGCATCAGCAGACCTGACACGGGGGCTGTTTCCCTGTGAACCCGCGAGCTGTGTGTCTGTGATCGAGCAGCGGCCCCCCACGCAGGGCGGGTTCCAGCCCGCACTCGGCATCAGCAGACCTGACACGGGGGCTGTTTCCCTGTGAACCCCCGAGCTGTGTGTCTGTGAGCGAGCAGCGGCCTCCCACGCAGGGCGGGTTCCAGCCCGCACTTGGCATCAGCAGACCTGACACGGGGGCAGTTTCCCTGTGAACCCCCGAGCTGTGTGTCTGTGATCGAGCAGCGGCCCCACACGCAGGGCGGGTTCCAGCCCGCACTCGGCATCAGCAGACCTGACACGGGGGCAGTTTCCCTGTGAACCCCCGAGCTGTGTGTCTGTGAGCGACAAGCCCCCTGCTCGACTCGGCTGACCCCCTACGACTGTATGGCTCAGTACGGCTCCGCCACCAGAAACAACATCGCTGATGACGCCCACAGCTGCGGGCCGAACAAAACCTCGGCAAACTTCTGCAGTGGTGCGGAAGAAAGCGCGCTGACTGGCTGCGTCTCGGCCTGGTGTGCGGAAAACAATACCTTTGATCGGACAACATCCGGCCCACTGAGCCTGCCCCGCCATTCAATAAGATCATGGCTGATCTGTCCGTAAACTCAGTTCCATTGACCTGCCTTTTCCCCAGAACCTTTAATTACTTTGCTGTGTAAAAACCGATCTAACTGCATCTTAAATATATTTAGTGAGGAAGCCTCAACTGCTTCCCTGGACAGAGAATTCCACAGATTCACCACTCTCTGGGAAAAACAGTTTCTCCCCATTTCCGTCCTAACTCTTCTCCCCTGAACCTTGAGGCAATGTCCCCTAGTTCTAGTTTCACCCGCCAATGGAAACAACTTTCCTACTTCTATCTTATCTGTCCCTTTCAAAGTTTTGTATGTTTCGATAAGATCCCCTCTTGTTCTTCTGAGCTCCGGGGAGTACAGTCCCAGGCGACTCAATCGCTCCTCATAGATTAACCCTTTCGTCCCTGGAATCAGCCCGGTAAGCCTCCTCTGCACTGCCTCTAAAGCCAGTATATCCTTCCTCAAGTACGGAGACCAGAACTGCACACAGTACTCCCGGTGCGGCCTCACCAGTACCCTGTACAGTTACAGCATGACCTCCCTGCTCTTGAATTCGACCCCTCCAGCAACGAAGGCCAGCGTCCTATTTTCCTTCTTGATAGCCTGCTGCCCCTGTAAACCGACCTTTTGCGATTCGAGATCTATGTGTCCTTGTTTATCAGTCACGGAAAGTAAGCATGCAAGTACAGCAGGCAGTGAAGAAAGCTAATGGCATGCTGGCCGTTATAACAAGAGGAATTGAGTATAGGAGTAAAGAGCTCCTTTTGTAGCTGTACAGGGCCCTGGTGAGACCCCACCTGGAGTTTTGTGTGCAGTTTTGGTCTCCAAATTTGAGGAAGGACATTCT
The DNA here is from genome assembly GCF_030144855.1 of Hypanus sabinus. Lineage (NCBI taxonomy): Eukaryota > Metazoa > Chordata > Chondrichthyes > Myliobatiformes > Dasyatidae > Hypanus > Hypanus sabinus. The sequence continues at coordinate 28,044 of NW_026780151.1, forward strand.
TGCTATTGAGGGAGTGGAGCGTAGGTTCACAAGGTTAATTCCCGGAATGGCGGGACTGTCATATGTTGAAAGATTGGAGCAACTGGGCTTGTATACACTGGAATTTAGAAGGATGAGAGGGGATCTGATTGAAACATATAAGATTATTAAGGGAATGGACACGCTAGAGGCAGGAAAAATGTTCTCGATGTTGGAGGAGTCCGGAACTAGAGGCCACAGTTTAAGAATAAGGGGTAGGCCATTTAGAACGGAGTTGAGGGAAAAAAGTTTTTCACCCAGAGAGTGGTAGATATGTGGAATGCTCTGCCTCAGAAGGCAGTGGAGGCCAATTCTCTGGATGCTTTCAAGAAAGAGTTAGATAGAGCTCTTAAAGATAGCGGGGTCCAGGGACATGGGGAGAGGGCAGGAAAGGGGTATTGATCGTGGATGATCAGCCATGATTACATTGAATGGCGGTGCTGGTTCAAAGGGCTGAATGGCCGACTCCTGCACCTATAGTCTATTGTTTAAATAAGCGCCAGCATTGCATTTGCCTTTTTTACCACAGACTCGGCCTCAGAATTAACCTTCCAGGAGTCCTGCACGAGGTCTCCCAAGTCGCTCTGCACCTGTTGATGTTCGAACCTTCTCCCCGGTGAGAGAATAGTCCGCACTCTTGTTCCTTTTTACCAAAATACTGTATTCATTCTGCCACTTTTTTGCCCAGTCTTCCAACTTGTCTAAATCCTTCTGCAATCGCGTTGCTTCCTCGGCACTACCTATCTCTCCGCCCCCCTTCGTATCATCCGCAAACTTTGCCACGAAGCCGTCAATTCCAGACCTCCACCTTGAATAAGTCCCTTCCACCACGACCCTCCGTCTCCCGCGGTCAGGCCGGTCCTGAATCCAAACAGGCAACTGTCTGTCGATCCCTCGCACCGCAGGCGTCTCGATGAGGCTCCCGGGAGCACTCCGACAGGCCGCATCGCTGTCTGGGGTGGAGGGGCTACTGCACTGGGCCAGAGGAGGCTGCAGAGGGTTGTAAATCTGGTCAGCTCCATCTTGGGTCCTAGCCTACAAAGTACCCAGGACATCCTCAGGGAGCGGTGTCTCAGAGAGGTAGCGTCTGTTATTAAGGACCCCCAGCACCCAGGGCATGCCCTTTTCTCACTGTTACCATCAGGGAGGGGGTACAGGAGCCTGAAGACACACACTCAGTGATTCAGGAACAGCTTCCTCCCCTCTGCCATCCGATTCCGAAATGGACACTGAACCCTTGGCCACTACCTCACTTTTTAATAAATATATTATTTCTGCTTTTTGCACGGATTTGTAATCTATCCAATACACTGTAATTGATTTAAGAACATAACATAAGATATAGGGGCAGGAGTAGGCCATCCGGCCCATCGATCCTGTTCAGTCATTCAATGAGATGATGGCCGATCTGTCCGTAAACTCAGCTCCATCGACCGGCCTTTTCCCCAGAACCCTTAATTACTTTGCTGTGTAAAAACCTACCTAACTGTTTCTTAAGTATATTTAGTGAGGAAGCCTCAGCTGCTTCCCTGGGCAGAGAATTCCACAGATTCACCACTCTCTGGGAAAAACAGTTTCCCATCATCATCCTAAATCTTCTCCCCTGAATCTTGAGGCAATGTCCCCTAGTTCGAGTCTCACCCACCAATGGAAACAACTTCCCTACATCTATCTTATCTGTCCCTTTCAAAATTTTGCTTGTTTCTATAAGATCCCCTCTCATTCTTCTGAACTCCAGAGAGTACAGTCCCAGGTGACTCAATCTCTCCTCATAGGTTAACCCCTTCATCCCTGGAATCAGCCCGGTGAACCTCCTCTGCACTGCCTCCAAAGCCAGTATATCCTTCCTCAAGCACGGAGACCGGAACTGCACACAGTACTCCCGGTGCGGCCTCACCAGTACCCTGTATAGTTACAGCATGACCTCCCTGCTCTTGAATTCGACCCCTCCAGCAACGAAGGCCAGCGTCCTATTTTCCTTCTTGATAGCCTGCTGCCCCTGCAAACCGACCTTTTGCGATTCCTCAGAATCCCGGAATCATTTTCCTGACTTGCTCCGCACAGAGCCAAGCTGGCAGTCCACAATTAGGCCAAGGGTTTCCAAGTGCCCGTAAATCCTATTGCTGAGAATTCTGTCCGGCTGCTGATGGGACAGTCGCCACTCTCTAGTTCCCAGGATGATCCCGGTCCCCTTCCTTACCGACGAATCACCCATCAGTCCTCCGGGACCTCGCCTGCCCGCTAACCTCCGTTCAGGGCCCCAGACAGTCCTTTACATGTGTCCCTCTGACCCCCGACACTCCCCACCGTTCACTGTGCGTGTCCTACCCTTGTACCCCGAGGTCCCCCGTCCCTCAACACTCCTCACCGTTCACGGTGCGTGTCCTACCCTCCCGCCAAGACCAAATACGGCCCGCTGAAGGATGAGGACGGTATCTTCACCAACCTGTATGGCAGGCACGACTGGAGGTGAGAGGAATTCAGAGGCGATCCCTAACCGAGGGGAGATGGTCGCAGGCTCAGGGAGAGAGGTGTCCTCTCACTGTGAGGGGAGGAAAACGGGGACGCTCTCTCACAGGGATAACATCACGGTGACGCTTCCAGACAGTGGAAGGGAAAATGCAGGCACTCCACTGAGGGGGGAGCGGGATGGAATTTGTGGACATTCCCTCATTCAGGGATTGGGGTATTTGTGGACGTTCCCACATTCAGGGATTGGGGAACTTGTGGACGTTCCCTCATTCCAGGATTGGGAAATTTGTGGACGATCCCTCATTCAGGGATAGGGGTATTTGTGGACGTTCCCTCAGAGAGAGATTTGGGTATTTGTGGACGTCCCGTAATAGAGGGGTTGGGGTAGTTGTGGACGTCCCCTAATCCAGGGGTTGGGGTATTTGTGGACGTTCCCTAATTCAGCAGTTGGGGTATTTGTGGACGTCCCGTAAGAGAGGGGTTGGGGAATTTGTGGACGTCCCCAGACAGAGGGGTTGGCGTAGTTGCGGACGTCCCCTGTTTGAGTAATGGATCTTTCTGGCTGCTCATTTTTTAAGGGCGGGGGAACTTGTGATGCCCCCGTACTTAACGGGAGGGGGTGACTTTTCTGAAGCCCCCAAGGCGAAGGGTTATCAATTCTGAGTTGCCTCCATCTGGGACGTGAATGTCAGCACTCCCTGTTCTGCCAGGGAAATTCGGTCGCTGCATAACTCACAGGAAATTGGGGGCACTCCCTCGCTATCAGGGTGATAACAGGACATAAATCTTTTTCAATCCCCTCACTCTTTTCACCTTCTTCCCGCTCCCCTCCACTCTTGTCCCCCCAGGCTGAAGGGAGCGCTACGGCGGGGCGACTGGTACAAGACGAAGGAGATCCTGCTGAAGGGGGCGGACTGGATCCTCGGGGAGGTGAAGACGTCCGGGCTGAGGGGTCAGGGAGGGGCCGGGTTTCCGACCGTCATGAGGTGGGGCTTCATGAACAAGCCTTCAGATGGCAGGTGAGGAGGGAGCTTCACTCTGTGTCTGAACCCGGGAGTGTGTGATCGGACGGTGTGGAGGGAGATTCACTCTGTGTCTGACCCTGGGAGTGTGTGATGGGACGGTGTGGAGGGAGATTCACTCTGTGTCTGACCCCGGGATTGTGTGATGGGACGGTGTGGAGGGAGATTCACTCTGTGTCTGACCCCGGGAGTGTGTGTTCGGACGGTGTGGAGGGAGATTCACTCTGTGTCTGACCCTGGGAGTGTGTGATGGGACGGTGTGGAGGGCGATTCGCTCTGCGTCTGACCCCGGGTGTGTGTGATGGGATGGTGTGGAGGGAGATTCACTCTGTGTCTGACCCCGGAATTGTGTGATGGGACGGTGTGGAGGGAGATTCACTCTGTGTCTGACACCGGGAGTGTCTGATGGGACGGTTTGGAGGGCGATTCGCTCTGCGTCTGACCCGGGGTGTGTGTGATGGGATGGTGTGGAGGGAGATTCACTCTGTGTCTGACCCCGGGATTGTGTGATGGGACGGTGTGGAGGGAGATTCACTCTGTGTCTGACCCCGGGAGTGTGTGATGGGACGGTGTGGAGGGAGATTCACTCTGTGTCTGACACCGGGAGTGTCTGATGGGACGGTGTGGAGGGAGATTCACTCTGTGTCTGACCCCGGGAGTGTGTGATGGGACGGTGTGGAGGGTGATTCACTCTGTGTCTGACCCCGGGAGTGTGTGATGGGACGGTGCGGGGTGAGATTCACTCTGTGTCTGACCCCGGGAGTGTGTGACGGGACGGTGTGGAGGGAGATTCACCCTGTGTCTGACCCCGGGAGTGTGTGATGGGACGGTGTGGAGGGAGCTTCACTCTGTGTCTGACCCCGGGAGTGTGTGATGGGACGGTGTGTAGGGTGATTCACTCTGTGTCTGACGCCGGTTTTCCACCCCCTTCAGTCTCTTACTCGGGACCTCAGTGGATTCACGTCGATTTTAACTGTGGGGGTCAATTTGCCAGAAATGAGCTTTGGTGGAGATGAGATCCGGGGCTCCAAGACTCTGCTTGTCGAACCTCCCTCAGCCTGGAGCTGAGACGCTACTGTGTCAGTGTGAGGAGCTCCGACCCACTGTTGCAGTGCACAGGGTGTGGAGGGCAATAGAAACTTCAAATAAAACTCGATTCCGACACAAGACAGGAAGATACAGTGGTTTATTGATTTTTATGAGAAATATCAATGAAACAATGTGTGAGCTGCTAACGTGCGGTAATAAATAATCTGCTGACAGTCACACACAATTAACTGACCGGCGACAAGGGGTGACCGGTTGAATAATAACCAGTCCCGTTTCTCACCGTCACTCTGCATCGGGGAACTGATTATAAAATTATAAAACTGATTATAAAATCACACTTCGGGGCCGTGTCCGGGATCGCTGCAGATCCAGGGTCACTGCCGAGGGATTTGTCCATTTAACATCATTATATCGGCCAGGCTGCCGAATGCACCGTCCTCAGCAAAGGGGGCAAAAGGATTCTCTCCCGGGACACCGGTGTCCCAGACTGAGCCCCGGACCCCGGGCTCTTCCTGTCCGGGTAATTCCCCGGGGAGCCACGTGGGGAGTCTCCAACACGCACTTCCGGCGGAAGCTGCCCCGCCGGACAACAGGCGGAAACACGTCACTGCGGGACCGCTGCGAGCGACGCACACAGCGCGAGGCCCGAGCCGGTTCCGTTAAAACCGTTGGGAATCAGCCCCGGCGCGCGGCCGTTAAAGGTAAGGGCGGGAGTTAAAGGGGAGGGCGGGGAGTCGGCCAAATGTCCCCATCCCGCGGGCGGGGATGTTCACACATTCAGATCCACCATCAGTCCGGGTCTGGGTTCCAGGTAAGATCAAGGTTAAAGGCTAAATGTCCTCAGATCCACTGTCAGTCCGGGTCTGGGTTCCTGTAGAGATCTCAGTTCCTTCATCCCGGTCTCACTGAACCGATTCTCCACATTCAGATGTTCACAGATCCACCATCAGTCCGGGTCTGGGTTCCTGTAGAGATCTCAGTTCCTTCATCCCGGTCTCACTGAACCGATTCCCCACATTCAGATGTTCACAGATCCACTGTCAGTCCGGGTCTGGGTTCCTGTAGAGATCTCAGTTCCTTCATCCCGGTCTCACTGAACCGATTCACCACATTCAGATGTTCACAGATCCACTGTCAGTCCGGGTCTGGGTTCCTGTAGAGATCTCAGTTCCTTCATCCCGGTCTCACTGAACCGATTCACCACATTCAGATGTTCACAGATCCACCATCAGTCCGGGTCTGGGTTCCTGTAGAGATCTCAGTTCCTTCATCCCGGTCTCACTGAACCGATTCCACACATTCAGATGTTCACAGATCCACCATCAGTCCGGGTCTGGGTTCCTGTAGAGATCTCAGTTCCTTCATCCCGGTCTCACTGAACCGATTCACCACATTTAGATGTTCACAGATCCACCATCAGTCCGGGTCTGGGTTCCTGTAGAGATCTCAGTTCCTTCATCCCGGTCTCACTGAACCGATTCCCCACATTCAGATGTTCACAGATCCACCATCAGTCCGGGTCTGACTCCCTGTAGAGATCTCAGTTCCTTCCCCCCGGTCTCACTGAACCGATTCCCCACATTCAGATGTTCACAGATCCACCATCAGTCCGGGTCTGGGTTCCTGTAGAGATCTCAGTTCCTTCATCCCGGTCTCACTGAACCGATTCACCACATTTAGATGTTCACAGATCCACCATCAGTCCGGGTCTGGGTTCCTGTAGAGATCTCAGTTCCTTCATCCCGGTCTCACTGAACCGATTCCCCACATTCAGATGTTCACAGATCCACCATCAGTCCGGGTCTGGGTTCCTGTAGAGATCTCAGTTCCTTCCCCCCGGTCTCACTGAACCGATTCCCCACATTCAGATGTTCACAGATCCACTCTCAGTCCGGGTCTGGGTTCCTGTAGAGATCTCAGTTCCTTCATCCCGGTCTCACTGAACCGATTCACCACATTTAGATGTTCACAGATCCACCATCAGTCCGGGTCTGGGTTCCTGTAGAGATCTCAGTTCCTTCATCCCGGTCTCACTGAACCGATTCCCCACATTCAGATGTCCACAGATCCACTGTCAGTCCGGGTCTGGGTTCCTGTAGAGATCTCAGTTCCTTCATCCCGGTCTCACTGAACCGATTCCCCACATTCAGATGTTCACAGATCCACTCTCAGTCCGGGTCTGGTTTCCTGTAGAGATCTCAGTTCCTTCCCCCCGGTCTCACTGAACCGATTCACCCCATTCAGATGTTCACAGATCCACCATCAGTCCGGGTCTGGGTTCCTGTAGAGATCTCAGTTCCTTCTCCCCGGTCTCACTGAACCGATTCCACCGCAGCCTGAAACAGATGGGAGAATAAAGATGAAATAAACAGATCACACAATAGTGTCAGTAACAGGGGACCGGGGTTAATGTTTCAACAACACTCACAGACAAATATCACCAGAAAACCCGCGGATCCGCTGATATTTTATCACATTGAATATTAACACAAACACTCACCCGATCCACTTCAGACTCCGGAGGGTCAGGATGAGGCGGCGGAGAGCGGGGACAGATCGGTCTGTCAGAGAGTTTGATCCCAGGTCCAGATCCGTCAGTGATGGGTTTGTACTGAGAGCGGAGACGAGATCCTCGGCACCAGAATCTGTGAGACCGACATACCTCAGCCTGGAGATGAGAGAGAGTGAGGGTGAAGGACACAGAGAGACAGGAGACGGTACAAATCCCCAGTGTTTATCAGTAACACAATTACTGATCACATTAATGTTCAGTGTCAGACACCCAGTGACTGTAAACACAATCTCCCACAGTCTGGTACTTACCACAGACTCTGTATTTTACACTCCGGGTTCCTCAGAGCCGCAGACACCAGTTTCACTCCTGAATCCCCCAGTTCATTACCACTCAGGCTCAGATCCGTCAGTGATGGTTTTGTACTGAGAGCGGAGACGAGATCCTCGGCCCCAGAATCTGTGAGACCGACATACCCCAGCCTGGAGATGAGAGAGAGTGAGGGTGAAGGACACAGAGAGACAGGAGACGGTACAAATCCCCAGTGTTTATCAGTAACACAATTACTGATCACATTAATGTTCAGTGTCAGACACCCAGTGACTGTAAACACAATCTCCCACAGTCTGGTACTTACCACAGTTTCTGTATTTTACACTCCGGGTTCCTCAGAGCCGCAGACAACAGTTTCACTCCTGAATCCCCCAGTTTATTATCGTTCAGGCTAAACACAAACAGACAAATTGATGAACATTGTGATTAAAATCGTCCGTCTGAGGGCATTTCTCTCACCCGGATATTTCAGGGAACGTTAAACCCTTCAGTAATTCACTGATCGTAGATCCCATCACTGTCAATGTCCCTCACTGCCCAGCTCCAATGAATTCACCGAATGTCAGTAATTTCGTCTGTCGGTGTGACCCTGTAAACTCCACATATTCTCTCTCATTCCCGAATGGTTAGAAAAGTGTTCCTGACGTGAGACAGTCGGAAAGGGCAGGTGTGAAGGGGAGAAGTCAAACAGTGAGGAAGATTTGAGAATCGGGAAATGTCGATGGGAGATGGAGGAAGAGACATCACCTAAGGTAAAGGATGGAAAGACACAGAAGGAAGCGGATGTGGAAGAGAGACCCCAGTAGAGGAGGGGGACGAGGAAGAGAAATCCCACAGGAGGAAGGGGGACGGGGGAGGGAGATCCCACAGGAGGAAGGGGGACGGGGGAGGGATATCCCACAGGAGGAAGGGGGACGGGGAGGGGGATCCCACAGGAGGAAGGGGGACGGGGGAGGGGAGATCCCACAGGAGGAAGGGGGACGGGGGAGGGAGATACCACAGGAGGAAGGGGGACGGGGGAGGGAGATCCCACAGGAGGAAGGGGGACGGGGGAGGGGAGATCCCACAGGAGGAAGGGGGACGGGGGAGGGAGATACCACAGGAGGAAGGGGGACGGGGGAGGGGAGATCCCACAGGAGGAAGGGGGACGGGGGAGGGGGATCCCACAGGAGGAAGGGGGACGGGGGAGGGAGATACCACCGGAGGAAGGGGGACGGGGGAGGGAGATCCCACAGGAGGAAGGGGGACGGGGGAGGGAGATCCCACCGGAGGAAGGGGGACGGGGGAGGGAGATACCACAGGAGGAAGGGGGACGGGGGAGGGGGATCCCACAGGAGGAAGGGGGACGGGGGAGGGAGATCCCACAGGGGGGAAGGGGACAGGGCAGAGGGATCCCACAGGAGGAAGGGGGCCGGGGGAGGGAGATACCACAGGAGGAAAGGGGACGGGGATGGGGGAACCCACAGGAGGAAGGGGGATGGGGGAGAGGGATCCCACAGGAGGAAGGGGGACGGGGGAGAGGGATCCCACAGGAGGAAGGGGGACGGGGGAGGGAGATACCACAGGAGGAAGGGGGACGGGGGAGGGATATCCCACAGGGGGGAAGGGGGACGGGGGAGGGGGATCCCACAGGAGGAAGGGAGACGGGTCAGAGAGATCCCACAGGAGGAAGGGGGACGGGGGAGGGAGATCCCACAGGAGGAAGGGGGACGGGGGAGGGATATCCCACAGGGGGGAAGGGGGACGGGGGAGTGGGATCCCACAGGAGGAAGGGGGACGGGGGAGGGAGATACCACAGGAGGAAGGGGGACGGGGGAGGGAGATACCACAGGAGGAAGGGGGACGGGGGAGAGAGATCCCACAGGAGGAAGGGGGACGGGGCAGAGAGATCCCACAGGAGGAAGGGGGACGGGGGAGGGGAGATACCACAGGAGGAAGGGGGACGGGGGAGGGAGATACCACAGGAGGAAGGGGGACGGGGGAGGGGGATCCCACAGGAGGAAGGGGGACGGGGGAGAGGAGATACCACAGGAGGAAGGGGGACGGGGGAGGGAGATCCCACAGGAGGAAGGGGGACGGGGGAGGGAGATACCACAGGAGGAAGGGGGACGGGGGAATGAGATCCCACAGGAGGAAGGGGGACGGGGGAGAGGAGATCCCACAGGGGGGAAGGGGGATGGGGGAGGGGGATCCCACAGGAGGAAGGGGGACGGGGGTGTGAGATCCCACAGGAGGAAGGGTGACGGGGGAGGGAGATACCACAGGAGGAAGGGGGATGGGGGAGGGAGATACCACAGGAGGAAGGGGGACGGGGGAGGGGAGATCCCACAGGAGGAAGGGGGATGGGGGAGGGGAGATCCCACAGGGGGGAGGGGGGGATGGGGGAGGGGGATCCCACAGGAGGAAGGGGGACGGGGCAGGGGAGATCCCACAGGGGGGAAGGGGATGGGGGAGGGGGATCCCACAGGAGGAAGGGGGATGGGGGAGGGCAGATCCCACAGGAGGAAGGGGGACGGGGGAGGGAGATCCCACAGGAGGAAGGGGGATGGGGGAGGGGGATCCCACAGGAGGAAGGGGGACGGGGGAGGGAGATCCCACAGGAGGAAGGGGGACGGGGGAGGGGAGATCCCACAGGAGGAAGGGGGATGGGGGAGAGAGATACCACAGGAGGAAGGGGGACGGGGGAGGGGAGATCCCATAGGAGGAAGGGGGACGGGGGAGGGGGATCCCACAGGAGGAAGGAGGATGGGTCAGAGGGATGCCACAGGAGGAAGGGGGACGGGGGAGGGAGATACCACAGGAGGAATGGGGATGGGGGAGGGAGATACCACAGGAGGAAGGGGGACGGGGAGGGGAGATCCCACAGGAGGAAGGGGATGGGGGAGGGGAGATCCCACAGGAGGAAGGGGAATGGGGGAGAGAGATCCCACAGGAGGAAGGGGGATGGGGCAGAGAGATCCCACAGGAGGAAGGGGGATGGGGCAGAGAGATCCCACAGGGGGACGGGGGAGGGAGATACCCCAGGAGGAAGGGGGACGGGGGAGTGAGATCCCCCAGGAGGAAGGGCGACGGGGGAGTGAGATACCACAGGAGGAATGGGGACGGGGGAGGGGGATCCCACAGGAGGAAGGGGGATGGGGGAGGGAGATCCCATAGGAGGAATGGGGACGGGGGAGGGGGATCCCACAGGAGGAAGGGGTACGGGGGAGGGAGATCCCAAGGGAGGAAGGGGGACGGGGGAGGGGGATCCCACAGGAGGAAGGAGGATGGGTCAGAGGGATCCCAAAGGAGGAAGGGGAAAGGGGCAGAGAGATCCCACAGGAGGAAGGGGCATGGGGAGGAGAGATCCCACAGGAGGAAGGGGGACGGGGGAGGGAGATCCCACAGGATGAAGGGGGACTGGGAAGAGAGATTCCTATGGAGGAAGGGGGACGTGGGAGTGCAATCCCACAGGTGAAAGGGGGACACAAGGGTTAGATCCCACAGGGGGAAGGGGGACGGTGGAGAGGGATTCCACAGGGGTGAAGGGGGACACGGGAGGGAGTACCCACGAGGGGAAGGGGGACGGGGGAGGCAATATCCCACAAGGGGAAGGGGGACGGTGGAGAGGGATTCCACAGGGGTGAAGGGGGACGGGGGAGGGGGATCCCACAGCGGGGAAGGGGGAAGGGGGAGGGGGATCCCACAGGGGGAAGGTGGACGGGGGAGGGGGATCCCACAGTGGGGAAGGGGTACGGGGCAGAGAGATCCCACAGGAGGAAGGGAGATGGGGCAGAGAGATCCCACAGGTGGATGTGGGACGGGGATGAGAGATCCCACGGTAGGAATGGGGAATGTGGCAGAGAGATTCCACAGGAGAGAAGGGGGACTTTGGTACGGAGATCCCACAGGAGGGAAGGGGGACGGGGAAGAGAGATCCCACAGGAGGGAACGGGAAATGGGGGAGAGAGATCCCACAGGAGGGAAGGGGGACTTTGGTAGGGAGATCCCACAGGAGGGAAGGGGGACAGGGGAGAGGGATCCCACAGGGGGGAAGGGGGACGGGGAAGAGAGATCCCATAGGGGGATGGGGGAGGGGGATCCCACGGGAGTAAAGGAGTCGGGTGTGGGAGTTCCCACAGGTGGACGGGGGACGGGGCAGAGAGATCCCACAGGAGGAAGGGGGACGTGGGAGGGAGATCCCACAGGAGTAAAGGGGACACGGGGGTCAGATCCCACAGGGGGATGGGGGACGGTGGAGAAGTGATCCCAGAGGGGGGAAGGGAAAGGTGGGAGGGTGAACCCACAGGGGGGAAGGGGGACGGGGGAGTAAGATCCCACAGGAGAATGGGGGACGGGGAAGAGTGATCCGACGGTAGGAAGGGGGATGTGGCAGAGAGATCCCACAGGAGGAAGGGGGAGGGGGGAGAGAGATCCCACAGCGAGGAAGAGGGACGGGGGAGCAGGATCCCACAGGGGGAAGGGGGACGGTGGAAAGGGATTCCAGAGGGGTGAAGTGGGACGGGGAAGCAAGATCCCACAGGGGGAAGCGGGATAGTAGAGATGGATTCAACAGGGGTGATTGGGGACGGGGATCACAAAATGGGAAAGGGGAAAGGGGGAAGGATATCTCACCGGGGGAAGGTGGACGGGGGAGGGGAATCCCACAGGGGTGAAGGGTGACGGGGCAGAGAGATCCCACAGGAGGATGGGGGATGTGGCAGAGAGATCCTAGAGGAGGAAGGGGGAAGGGGGAGAGAGATCCCACAGGGGGAAGGGGGATGTGGGACGGAGAGTACGCAGGTGGGAGGGAGATACCACAGGAGGAAGTGGTGGGGGAGGGGGATCCCACAGGTGAACGGGGGACGGGGCAGAGAGATCCCACAGGAGGAACGGGGACATGGGAGTGAGATCCCACAGGAGGAAGGTGGACGGGGGAGGGTGATACCACAGGAGGAACGGGGACGTGGGAGGGAGGTCCCACAGGAGGAAGGGGGACACGGGAGTCAGATCCCACACGGTGAAGGGGGACGGTGGAGAGGGATCCCACAGGGGGGAAGTGGGAGGCGGGAGGGAGTACCCACAGGGGGGAAGGGGGACGGGGGAGGCAAGATCCCACAACGGGAAGGGGGACGGTGGAGAGGGATTCCACAGGGGTGAAGGGGGACGGGGGAGGGGGATCCCACAGCGGGGAAGGGGGAAGGGGGAGGGGGATCCCACAGGGGGAAGGTGGACGGGGGAGGGGGATCCCACAGCGGGGAAGGGGTACGGTGCAGAGAGAACCCACAGGAAGAAGGGGGCAGGGAAGAGAGATCCCACAGGAGGAAGGGAGATGGGGCAGAGAGATCCCACAGGTGGATGTGGGACGGGGATGAGAGATCCCACGGTAGGAATGGGGAATGTGGCAGAGAGATTCCACAGGAGAGAAGGGGGACTTTGGTACGGAGATCCCACAGGAGGGAAGGGGGACGGGGAAGAGAGATCCCACAGGGGGATGGGGGAGGGGGATCCCACGGGAGTAAAGGAGTCGGGGGTGGGAGATCCCACAGGAGTAAAGGGGACACGGGGGTCAGATCCCACAGGGGGATGGGGGACGGTGGAGAAGGGATCCCAGAGGGGGGAAGGGAAAGGCGGGAGGGTGAACCCACAGGGGGGAAGGGGGACGGGGGAGTAAGATCCCACAGGAGAATGGGGGACGGGGAAGAGTGATCCGACGGTAGGAAGGGGGATGTGGCAGAGAGATCCCACAGGAGGAAGGGGGAGGAGGGAGAGAGATCCCACAGCGAGGAAGAGGGACGGGGGAGCAGGATCCCACAGGGGGAAGGGGGACGGTGGAAAGGGATTCCAGAGGGGTGAAGGGGGACACAGGAGGGAGATCCCACAGGGGGGAATGGGGAGGCGGGAGGGAGAACCCAGAGGGGGGAGGTGGGACGGGGAACCAAGATCCCACAGGGGGAAGCGGGATAGTAGAGATGGATTCAACAGGGGTGATTGGGGACGGGGATCACAAAATGGGAAAGGGGAAAGGGGGAAGGATATCTCACCGGGGGAAGGTGGACGGGGGAGGGGAATCCCACAGGGGTGAAGGGTGACGGGGCAGAGAGATCCCACAGGAGGAAGGGGGAAGGGGGAGAGAGATCCCACAGGAGGAAGGGGGATGAGGGAGAGAGATCCCACAGGGGGAAGGGGGATGTGGGAGAGTGAGCCCACAGGGGGGAAGGTGGACGGGGGAGAGGGATCCCACAGGTGGACGGGGGAACGGGGCAGAGAGATCCCACAGGAGGAAGGGGGACACGGGAGTCAGATCCCACACGGTGAAGTGGGACGGTGGAGAGGGATCCCACAGGGGGGAAGTGGGAGGCGGGAGGGAGTACCCACAGGTGAAAGGGGGACACAAGGGTTAGATCCCACAGGGGGAAGGGGGACGGTGGAGAGGGATTCCACAGGGGTGAAGGGGGACGGGGGATGGGGATCCCACAGGGGGGAAGGGGGACGGGGGAGGGAGATCCAACAGGTGGACGGAGGACGGGGCAGAGAGATCCCACAGGAGGAAGGGGGACGGGGGAGAGAAATCCCACAGGGGGGAAGGGGGACGGGGGAGGGAGATCCCACAGGAGGAAGGGGGACGGGTAAGAGAGATCCCACAGGGGGAAGGGGACAGTGGAGAGGGATCCCACAGGGGTGAAGAGGGACGCGGGAGGGAGGTTCCACAGGAGGAAGGGGGACGGGGGAGTTGAATCCCACAGGGTGGAAGGTGGACGGGGGAGGGAGACTCCACAGGAGGAAGGGGGACGGGGGAGTTGAATCCCACAGGGTGGAAGGTGGACGGGGGAGGGAGACTCCACAGGAGGAAGGGGGATGGGGAGGAGAGATCCTACAGGAGGAAGGGGGACGGGGGAGGGAGATCCCACAGGAGGAAGGGGGACGGGGGAGGGAGATACCACAGGAGGAAGGGGGACGGCCGTGGGGGATCCCACAGGAGGAAGGGGGATGGAGGAGGGAGATACCACAGGAGGAAGGGGGACGGGGGAGGGAGATACCACAGGAGGAAGGGGGACGGGGGAGGGAATTCCCACAGGAGGAAGGAGGACGGGGGAGTGAGATCCCCCAGGAGGAAGGGGGACGGGGAAGAGAAATCCCACAGGGGGGAAGGGGGACACGGGAGTCAAATCCCACAGGGGGAAGGAGGATGGTAGAGAGGGATACCACAGGAGGAAGGGGGACGGGGGGTGCGAGATCCCACAGGGGAAGGTGAACGGGGGAGGGAGATCCAACAGGAGGAAGGGGGACGGGGGAGAGAAATCCCACAGGGGGGAAGGGGGATGGGTAAGAGAGATCCCACAGGAGGAAGGGGGACGGGGGAATGAGATCCCACAGGGGGAAGGGGGACAGTGGAGAGGGATCCCACAGGGGTGAAGAGGGACGCGGGAGGGAGGTTCCACAGGGGGGAAGGGGGACGGGGGAGGTAGATCCGACAGGAGGAAGGGGGACGGGGGAGGTAGATCCGACAGGAGGAAGGAGGACGGGGGAGATGGATCCCACAGTGGGGAAGGTGGACGGGGGAGAGGAATCCCACAGGAGGAAGGGGGACGGGGGTGGGGATCCCACAGGAGGAAGGGGGATGGAGGAGGGAGATACCACAGGAGGAAGGGGGACGGGGGAGGGAGATACCACAGGAGGAAGGGGGACGGGGGAGGGGGATCCCACAGGAGGAAGGATGGGTCAGAGGGATCCCAAAGGAGGAAGGAGGGTGGGTCAGAGGGATCCCAAAGGAGGAAGGGGGAAGGGGCAGAGAGATCCCACAGGAGGAAGGGGGATGGGGAGGAGAGATCCCACAGGAGGAAGGGGGACGGTGTAGAGAGATCCCACAGGAGGAAGGGGGACGGTGGAGGGAGATCCCACAGGAGGAAGGGGGACGGGGGAGGGGGATCCCACAGGAGGCAGGAGGGTGGGTCAGAGGGATCCCAAAGGAGGAAGGGGGAAGGGGCAGAGAGATCCCACAGGAGGAAGGGGGATGGGGAGGAGAGATCCCACAGGAGGAAGTGGGACGGGGGGAGGGGGATACCACAGGAGGAAGGGGGACGGGGGAGGGAGATACCACAGGAGGAAGGGGGATGGGGGAGGGAGATTCCACAGGAGGATGGGGGACGGGGGAGGGAGATCCCACAGGAGGAAGGGGGACGGGGAGGGGAGATCCCACAGGAGGAAGGGGGACGGGGTTGGGGGATCCCACAGGAGGAAGGGGGATGGAGGAGGGAGATACCACAGGAGGAAGGGGGACGGGGGAGGGAGATACCACAGGAGGAAGGGGGACGGGGGAGGGAGATCCCACAGGAGGAAGGAGGACGGGGGAGTGAGATCCCCCAGGAGGAAGGGGGACGGGGAAGAGAAATCCCACAGGGGGGAAGGGGGACACGGGAGTCAAATCCCACAGGGGGAAGGAGGATGGTAGAGAGGGATACCACAGGAGGAAGGGGGACGGGGGGTGCGAGATCCCACAGGGGAAGGTGAACGGGGGAGGGAGATCCAACACGAGGAAGGGGGACGGGGGAGAGAAATCCCACAGGGGGGAAGGGGGATGGGTAAGAGAGATCCCACAGGAGGAAGGGGGACGGGGGAATGAGATCCCATAGGGGGAAGGGGACAGTGGAGAGGGATCCCACAGGGGTGAAGAGGGACGCGGGAGGGAGGTTCCACAGGGGGGAAGGGGGACGGGGGGTGGGGGATCCCACACGAGGAAGGGGGATGGGGGAGAGAGATCCCACAGGAGGAAGGGGGACGGGGGAGAGGAATCCCACAGGAGGATTGGGGACGGGGGAGGGGGATCCCACAGGAGGAAGGTGGATGGAGGAGGGAGATACCACAGGAGGAAGGGGGACGGGGGAGAGAAATCCCACAGGGGGGAAGGTGGACGGGGGAATGAGATCCCACAGGGGGAAGGGGACAGTGGAGAGGGATCCCACAGTGGGGAAGGTGGACGGGGGACGGTGAGCCCGCAGGTGGGAAGGGGGACGGGGGTGGGGGATCCCACACGAGGAAGGGGGATGGGGGAGAGAGATCCCACAGGAGGAAGGGGGACGGGGGAGAGGAATCCCACAGGAGGATGGGGGACGGGGGAGGGGGATCCCACAGGTGGAAGGGGGATGGAGGAGGGAGATACCACAGGAGGAAGGGGGACGGGGGAGGGAGATACCACAGGAGGAAGGGGGACGGGGGAGGGGGATCCCACAGGAGGAAGGAGGATGGGTCAGAGGGATCCCAAAGGAGGAAGGAGGGTGGGTCAGAGGGATCCCAAAGGAGGAAGGGCAAAGGGGCAGAGAGATCCCACAGGAGGAAGTGGGACGGGGGAGGGAGATACCACTGAAGGAAGGGGGATGGGGGAGAGAGATCCCACAGGAGGAAGGGGGACGGGGGAGGGAGATCCCACAGGAGGAAGTGGGACGGGGGAGGGAGATACCACAGGAGGAAGGGGGATGGGGGAGGAGAGATCCCACAGGAGGAAGGGGGACGGGGGAGGGAGATACCACAGGAGAAAGGGGGACGGGGGAGGGAGATCCCACAGGAGGAAGGGGGACGGGGGAGGGAGATACCACAGGAGAAAGGGGGACGGGGGAGGGAGATACCACAGGAGGAAGGGGGACGGTGTAGAGAGATCCCACAGGAGGAAGGGGGATGGAGGAGGGAGATACCACAGGAGGAAGGGGGACGGGGGAGGGAGATACCACAGGAGGAAGGGGGACGGGGGAGGGAGATCCCACAGGAGGAAGGGGGACGGGGGAGGGAGATACCACAGGAGAAAGGGGGACGGGGGAGGGAGATACCACAGGAGGAAGGGGGACGGTGTAGAGAGATCCCACAGGAGGAAGGGGGATGGAGGAGGGAGATACCACAGGAGTAAGGGGGACGGGGGAGGGAGATACCACAGGAGGAAGGGGGACGGGGGAGGGAGATCCCACAGGAGGAAGGGGGACGGGGGAGTGAGATCCCCCAGGAGGAAGGGGGACGGGGAAGGGAGATCCCACAGGAGGAAGGGGGACGGGGAAGGGGGATCCCACAGGAGGCAGGAGGGTGGGTCAGAGGGATCCCAAAGGAGGAAGGGGGAAGGGGCAGAGAGATCCCACAGGAGGAAGGGGGATGGGGAGGAGAGATCCCACAGGAGGAAGGGGGACGGTGTAGAGAGATCCCACAGGAGGAAGGGGGATGGAGGAGGGAGATACCACAGGAGTAAGGGGGACGGGGGAGGGAGATACCACAGGAGGAAGGGGGACGGGGGAGGGAGATCCCACAGGAGGAAGGGGGACGGGGGAGTGAGATCCCCCAGGAGGAAGGGGGACGGGGAAGGGAGATCCCACAGGAGGAATGGGGACGGGGAAGGGGGATCCCACAGGAGGCAGGAGGGTGGGTCAGAGGGATCCCGAAGGGGGAAGGGGCAGAGAGATCCCACAGGAGGAAGGGGGATGGGGAGGAGAGATCCCACAGGAGGAAGGGGGACGGGGGAGGGGAGATCCCACAGGAGGAAGGGGGACGGGGGAGGGGAGATACCACAGGAGGAAGGGGGATGGGGGAGGGAGATCCCACAGGAGGAAGGGGGATGGGGGAGGGAGATACCACAGGAGGAAGGGGGACGGGGGAGGGAGATACCACAGGAGAAAGGGGGACGGGGGAGGGAGATCCCACAGGAGGAAGGGGGACGGGGAGGGGAGATCCCACAGGAGGAAGGGGGACGGGGGTGGGGGATCCCACAGGAGGAAGGGGGATGGAGGAGGGAGATACCACAGGAGGAAGGGGGACGGGGGAGGGAGATACCACAGGAGGAAGTGGGACGGGGGAGGGAGATCCCTCAGGAGGAAGGAGGACGGGGGAGTGAGATCCCCCAGGAGGAAGGGGGACGGGGAAGAGAAATCCCACAGGGGGGAAGGGGGACACGGGAGTCAAATCCCACAGGGGGGAAGGAGGATGGTAGAGAGGGATACCACAGGAGGAAGGGGGACGGGGGGTGCGAGATCCCACAGGGGAAGGTGAACGGGGGAGGGAGATCCAACAGGAGGAAGGGGGACGGGGGAGAGAAATCCCACAGGGGGGAAGGGGGATGGGGTAAGAGAGATACCACAGGAGGAAGGGGGACGGGTGTGGGGGATCCCACAGGAGGAAGGGGGATGGAGGAGGGAGATACCACAGGAGGAGGGGGACGGGGGAGGGAGATACCACAGGAGGAAGGGGGACGGGGGAGGGGGATCCCACAGGAGGAAGGAGGATGGGTCAGAGGGATCCCAAAGGAGGAAGGAGGGTGGGTCAGAGGGATCCCAAAGGAGGAAGGGGGAAGGGGCAGAGAGATCCCACAGGAGGAAGGGGGACGGGGGAGGGAGATCCCACAGGAGGAAGTGGGACGGGGGAGGGAGATACCACTGAAGGAAGGGGGGATGGGGGAGAGAGATCCCACAGGAGGAAGGGGGACGGGGGAGGGAGATCCCACAGGAGGAAGTGGGACGGGGGAGGGAGATACCACAGGAGGAAGGGGGATGGGGGAGGAGAGATCCCACAGGAGGAAGGGGGACGGTGTAGAGAGATCCCACAGGAGGAAGGGGGACGGGGGTGGGGGATCCCACAGGAGGAAGGGGGATGGAGGAGGGAGATACCACAGGAGGAAGGGGGACGGGGGAGGGAGATACCACAGGAGGAAGGGGGACGGGGGAGGGAGATCCCACAGGAGGAAGGGGGACGGGGGAGTGAGATCCCCCAGGAGGAAGGGGGACGGGGAAGAGAAATCCCACAGGGGGGAAGGGTGACACGGGAGTCAGATCCCACAGGGGGAAGGAGGATGGTAGAGAGGTATACCACAGGGGGGAAGGGGGAGGCGGGATGGAGAACCCACAGTGGGGAAGGGGGACGGGGGAGGGAGATACCACAGGAGAAAGGGGGACGGGGGTGGGGGATCCCACAGGAGGAAGGGGGACGGGGGAGGGAGATCCCACTGGAGGAAGGGGGACGGGGGAGTGAGATCCCCCAAGAGGAAGGGGGACGGGGAAGAGAAATCCCACAGGGGGGAAGGGGGACACGGGAGTCAGATCCCACAGGGGGAAGGAGGATGGTGGAGAGGGATACCACAGGGGGGAAGGGGGAGGCGGGATGGAGAACCCACAGTGGGGAAGGGGGACGGGGGGTGCGAGATCCCACAGGGGAAGGTGAACGGGGGAGGGAGATCCAACAGGTGGACGGAGGACGGGGCAGAGAGATCCCACAGGAGGAAGGGTGGCGGGGGAGGGAGATCCCACAGGAGGAAGGGGGACGGGGGAGAGAAATCCCACAGGGGGGAAGGGGGACGGGGGAGGGAGATCCCACAGGAGGAAGGGGGACGGGTAAGAGAGATCCCACAGGGGGGAAGGGGACAGTGGAGAGGGATCCCACAGGGGTGAAGAGGGACGCGGGAGGGCGGTTCCACAGCTGGGAAGGGGGACGGGGGAGGGAGATCCGACAGGAGGAAGGGGGACGGGGGAGAGGAATCCCACAGGGTGGAAGGGGGATGGGGAGAGGGATCCCAAAGGAAAAAGGGGCACGGGGGAGGAAGTTGCCACAAGAGGAAGGGGGACGGGACAGAGAGATACCACAGGAGGAAGGGGGACTGGGGATCAGGATCCCACAGGGGGAAGGGGGACGGGGGAGAGGGATTCCACAGGGGTGAAGTGGGACACAGGAGGGAGATCCCTCAGGGGGGAATGGGGAGGTGGGGTGGAGAACCCAGAGGGGGAAGGGTGACGGGGCAGAGAGATCCCACAGGAGGATGGGGGACGGGGAAGATAGATCCCACGGTAGGAAGGGGGATGTGGCAGAGAGATCCCAGAGGAGGAGAGGGGATGGGGGAGAGTGATCCCACAGGTGGTAAGGTGGACGGGGGACGGAGAGTACACAGGTGGGAAGGGGGAGAGAGATCCCACAGGAGGAAGGGGGACGAGGGAGAGAGATCCCACAGGAGGGAAGGTGGACGGGGGAGGGGGATCATACAGGGGTGAAGTTGATCGGGGGAGGGGGGATCCCACAGGTGGATGGGGGATGGCGCAGAGAGATCCCGCAGGAGGAACGGGGACATGGGAGGGAGATCCCACAGGAGGAAGGGGGACACGGGAGTCAGATCCCACACGGTGAAGGGGGACGGTGGAGAGGGATCCCACAGGGGGGAAGTGGGAGGCGGGAGGTTGTACCCACAGGGGGGAAGGGGGACAGGGGAGGCAAGATCCCAAAAGGGGAAGGGGGACTTTGGTAGGGAGATCCCACAGGAGGGAAGGGGGACGGGGAAGAGAGATCCCACAGGGGGATGGGGGAGGGGGATCCCACGGGAGTAAAGGGGTGGGGGTGGGAGATCCCACAGGTGGCCGGGGGACGGGGCAGAGAGATCCCACAGGAGGAAGGTGGACGTGGGAGGGAGATCCCACAGGAGGAAGGGGGGACACGGGGGTCAGATCCCACAGGGGGATGGGGGACGGTGGAGAAGGGATCCCAGAGGGGGGAAGGGATAGGCGGGAGGGAGAACCCACAGGGGGGAAGGGGGACGGGGTAGCAAGATCCCACAGGTGGATGAGGGACGGTGGAGAGGGATTCCACAGGGGTGAAGGGGGACGGGGGAGGGGGATCCTACACGGGGGAAGGGTGACGGGGCAGAGAGATCCCACAGGATGTTGGGGGACGGAGACGAGAGATCCCACAGGAGAATGGGGGACGGGGAAGAGAGATCCCACGGTAGGAAGGGGGATGTGGCAGAGAGATCCCAGAGGAGAATGGGGGACGGGGAACAGAGATCCCACGGTAGGAAGGGGGATGTGGCAGAGAGATCCCAGAGGAGGAAGGGGGACGGGGGAGAGGGATCCCACAGGGGGTAAGGTGGACGGGGGACGGAGAGTACGCAGGTGGGAAGGGGGAGAGAGATCCCACAGGAGGAAGGGGGACGAGGGAGAGAGATCCCACAGTGGGGAAGGTGGACGGGGGAGGGGGATCAGACAGGGGTGGTTTATCTGGGGAGGGGGATCCCACAGTTGGACGGGGGACGGGGCAGAGAGATCCCACAGGAGGAACAGGGACGTAGGAGGACGATCCCAAAGGGGGAAGGAGGACACGGGAGTCAGAACCCACAGGGGGAAGGGGACAGTGGAGAGGGATCCCAGAGGGGTGAAGAGGGACGTGGGAGGGAGTTTCCACAGGGGAGAAGGGGGACGGGGGAGGGAGATCCCACTGGAGGAAGGGGGACGTGGGAGAGGGATCCCACAGGGCGGAAGGGGGACGGGGAGAGGGATCCCAAAGGAAAAAGGGGCACGGGGGAGGAAGTTGCCACAAGAGGAAGGGGGGACGGGGCAGAGAGATCCCACAGGTGGAAGGGGGACTGGGGAGCAGGATCCCACAGGTGGAAGGGGGATGGTGGAGAGGGATTCCACAGGGGTGAAGGGGGACACAGATCCCTCAGGGGGGAATGGGGAGGTGGGGGGGAGAACCCAGAGGGGGGAAGTGGGACGGGGGAGCAAGATCCCACAGGGGGAAGGGGGGCAGTACAGATGGATTCCACAGGGGTGATTGGGGACGGGGATCACAAAATGGGAATGGGGAAAGGGGGAAGGATGTCCCACGGGGGGAAGGTTGACGGGGGAGGGGAATCCCACAGGGGTGAAGGGTGACGGGGCAGAGAGATCCCACAGGAGGAAGGGCGAAGGGGCAGAGAGATCCCACAGGAGGATGGGGGATGGGGAAGAGAGATCCCACGGTAGGAAGGGGGATGTGGCAGAGAGATCCCAGAGGAGGAAGGGGGACGGGGGAGAGGGATCCCACAGGGGGAAGGGGGATGGGGCAGTGTGATCCCACAGTGGGTAAGGTGGACGGGGGACGGAGAGTACGCAGGTGGGAAGGGGGGAGAGAGATCCCACAGGGGGAAGGTGGACGGGGGAGGGGGATCCCACAGGTGGATGGGGGATGGCGCAGAGAGATCCCACAGGAGGAACGGGGACGTGGGAGGGAGGTCCCACAGGAGGAAGGGGGACACGGGAGTCAGATCCCACACGGTGAAGGGGGACGGTGGAGAGGGCTCCCACAGGGGGGAAGTGGGCGGGAGGGAGAACCCACAGGGGGGAAGGGGGACAGGGGAGGCAAGATCCCACAAGGGGAAGGGGGACTTTGGTAGGGAGATCCCACAGGAAGGAAGGTGGACGTGGGAGGGAGATCCCACAGGAGGAAGGGGGACACGGGGGTCAGATCCCACAGGGGGATGGGGGATGGTGGAGAGGGATCCCAGAGGGGGGAAGGGATAGGCGGGTGGGAGAACCCACAGGGGGCAAGGGGGACGGGGTCGCAAGATCCCACAGGAGGATGGGGGACGGTGGAGAGGGATTCCACCGTGGTGAAGGGGGGACATGGGAGGGAGAACCCACAGGGGGGAAGGGGGGACGGGGGAGCAAGATCCCACAGGAGGATGGGGGACGGTGGAGAGGGATTCCACAGGGCTGAAGGGGGACACCGGATGGAGATCCCACAGGGGAATGGGGGACGGGAATCCCAAAATGGGGAAGGGGCAAGGGGAGGGGGATCCCACAGGGGGAAGGTGGACGGGGGAGGGGGATCCTACACGGGGGAAGGGTGATGGGGCAGAGAGATCCCACAGGATGTTGGGGGACGGGGACGAGAGATCCCACAGGAGAATGGGGGACGGGGAAGAGAGATCCCACGGTAGGAAGGGGGATGTGGCAGAGAGATCCCAGAGGAGAATGGGGGACGGGGAACAGAGATCCCACGGTAGGAAGGGGGATGTGGCAGAGAGATCCCAGAGGAGGAAGGGGGACGGGGGAGAGGGATCCCACAGGGGGTAAGGTGGACGGGGGACGGAGAGTACGCAGGTGGGAAGGGGGAGAGAGATCCCACAGGAGGAAGGGGGGACGAGGGAGAGAGATCCCACAGGTGGGAAGGTGGACGGGGGAGGGGGATCAGACAGGGGTGGTTTATCTGGGGAGGGGGATCCCACAGTTGGACGGGGGACGGGGCAGAGAGATCCCACAGGAGGAACAGGGACGTAGGAGGACGATCCCAAAGGGGGAAGGAGGACACGGGAGTCAGAACCCACAGGGGGAAGGGGACAGTGGAGAGGGATCCCAGAGGGGTGAAGAGGGACGTGGGAGGGAGTTTCCACAGGGGAGAAGGGGGACGGGGGAGGGAGATCCCACTGGAGGAAGGGGGACGTGGGAGAGGGATCCCACAGGGCGGAAGGGGGACGGGGAGAGGGATCCCAAAGGAAAAAGGGGCACGGGGGAGGAAGTTGCCACAAGAGGAAGGGGGACGGGGCAGAGAGATCCCACAGGTGGAAGGGGGACTGGGGAGCAGGATCCCACAGGTGGAAGGGGGATGGTGGAGAGGGATTCCACAGGGGTGAAGGGGGGACACAGATCCCTCAGGGGGGAATGGGGAGGTGGGGGGGAGAACCCAGAGGGGGGAAGTGGGACGGGGGAGCAAGATCCCACAGGGGGAAGGGGGCAGTACAGATGGATTCCACAGGGGTGATTGGGGACGGGGATCACAAAATGGGAATGGGGAAAGGGGGAAGGATGTCCCACGGGGGGAAG